>NC_091176.1:1318022-1350302 GCF_040958095.1 Procambarus clarkii
TATGCTGGGGTCTGGCTGGGTGATAGCGGCCAGGGTATAATCAAATGGTATGCTTAAAAGGTATGATATACTAGAAACCTATGGTATATAATGAGTTTGTCATATTCTAGATGGCTGTTGAGGGGAGGGATAGTTCTGAAGTGAACCATGCGTGCTAGGGGTATGACGAATTGCTAAGACGGTTCAAGGTAATTCTAGGGGAGTGCTAGGAAGCACCAGCATCCTTGCCTAGCACCAGGTGTGCAGAGAAGTATGCCAATGGACGTGGTTGGTTGTAGAGAGCCAAGGGCCAGTAAGAGTGTGTTAGAGGACGCTAGATGGCATAAGGCTTCTTAGCCAAGTATCCAAAATTTGCTTACTGAAGGTAATGCATGCACATGACTGTAAAGCTGCCGCCCAGTTGGGTGGGTGTGGAGCACATGACTGTAAAGCTGCCGCCCAGTTGGGTGGGTGTGGAGCACATGACTGTAAAGCTGCCGCCCAGTTGGGTGGGTGTGGAGCACATGACTGTAAAGCTGCCGCCCAGTTGGGTGGGTGTGGAGCACATGACTGTAAAGCTGCCGCCCAGTTCGGTGGGTGTGGAGCACATGACTGTAAAGCTGCCGCCCAGTTGGCTGGGTGTGGAGCACATGACTGTAAAGCTGCCGCCCAGTTGGGTGGGTGTGGAGCACATGATTGTAAAGCTGCCGCCCAGTTGGGTGGGTGTGGAGCACATGACTGTAAAGCTGCCGCCCAGTTGGGTGGGTGTGGAGCACATGACTGTAAAGCTGTCGCCCAGTTGGGTGGGTGTGGAGCACATGACTGTAAAGCTGCCGCCCAGTTCGGTGGGTGTGGCGCACATGACTGTAAAGCTGCCGCCCAGTTGAGTGGGTGTGGAGCACATGACTGTAAAGCTGCCGCCCAGTTGGGTGGGTGTGGAGCACATGACTGTAAAGCTGCCGCCCAGTTGGGTGGGTGTGGAGCACATGACTGTAAAGCTGCCGCCCAGTTGGGTGGGTGTGGAGCACATGACTGTAAAGCTGCCGCCCAGTTGGGTGGGTGTGGAGCAAGACTAGTAACTGTGTGACTCACCATAGATGTAAAGTGCCTTGTATAGTGACTGTTGTGAACCTCTTGTGGAATCACTTGTGATACAGAAGGTTATCGATGTGTGTATTTGTGTAGGTGATTGAATATGTATGTGTATATATTTATATGTATGTATATGTATGTATGAGTATGTGTACATGTGTATATAACATTAATAATTGTGTAACTAGCGTCAAAAGATTGTTATTTGCTTAGCTAAACGAACTACTCGGACTCAGACTACTACATACTCAGACCATAAGCTCATTGAAGTGCGAACTAGCATAAATAACGGTAGTAGGTCTAAGAGACCCAACAAGCGAGAAGGGGTGTTCAATCAATTCAATTTCAACAATAAGAGGATCGACTGGGAGAAATTTAATGTAGACCTTGCAAACATTCAATGGGAGACGGTCTTAAGCGACAAAACTCCCACACAGGGAATAGCTCAACTGACAGCTGAAGCTTACAAGGTCTGCTTGAAGCACGTGCCTGTGAGGCGGGGCAGAAAGAGGACCACTCTAGAAAGAGAACGCAGACGACTGTTCAGAACAAAGACAAAAAATCACGTAAATGCTTAAACAGACAAGACTGTCACAAGCAAGGAAAATAAATTTAAACTGGGAGTTGGTCGAAGAAATAGAACAAACGTTAAGCGATCATATGAGTCTGAGGAAATGGAATTGGAACAGAAAGCTATACAAGAGATAAAGAAAAATCCGAAATATTTTTTCATGTACGCAAAATCAAAAACCTCCACCAATATTGGACCTTTAATTACACCTGAAGGTACGTACACAGAGGACAACAAAGAAATTAGTGAGCCTAAGAGCTTGGTCCACCTGGCTGTTGCTTGAAGCGGCCCGCAGGCCCACATACCCACCACAGCCCGGTTGATCCGGCACGTTTTTTAGAAAACAATCTAGTTTCCTCTTGAAGATGTCCACGGTTGTTCCGGCAATATTTCTTATGCCCGCTGGGAGGACGTTGAACAACCGCGGACCTCTGATGTTTATACAGTGCTCTCTGATTGTGCCTATGGCACCTCTGCTCTTCACTGGTTCTATTCTGCATTTTCTTCCATATCGTTCACTCCAGTATGTTGTTATTTTACTGTGTAGATTTCGTACTTGGCCCTCCAGTATCTTCCAGGTGTATATTATTTGGTATCTCTCTTGTCTTCTTTCTAGTGAGTACATTTGGAGAGCTTTGAGACGATCCCAATAATTTAGGTGCTTTATTGCGTCTATGCGTGCCGTATATGTTCTCTGTATTCCCTCTATTTCAGCAATCTCTCCTGCTCTGAAGGGGGAAGTGAGTACTGAGCAGTACTCAAGACGGGACAACACAAGTGACTTGAAGAGTACAACCATTGTGATGGGATCCCTGGATTTGAAAGTTCTCGTAATCCATCCTATCATTTTTCTGGCAGACGCAATATTTGCTTGGTTATGCTCCCTAAACGTTAGGTCGTCGGACATCATTATTCCCAAATCCTCGACATGCTGTTTTTTCTACTATGGGCAGATTCAATTGTGTTTTGTACCCTGTATTATGTTTCAGATCCTCATTTTTACCGTACCTGAGTACCTGGAGTTTATCAATGTTAAACATCATGTTATTTTCTGCTTCCCAGTCGAAAACTTTGTTAATATGTTTGTAGTTTCTCAATGTCTTCAGCAGAGGTAATTTTCATGCTGATTTTTGTCATCTGCAAAGGATGACATGAAGCCGTGACTTGTATTTTTGTCTATATCTGATATGAGAATAAGGAAGAGCAGTGGTGCAAGGACTGTACCTTGAGGTACAGAGCCTCAGGGACGTTAGGAAGAACTTTTTCAGTGTCAGAGTAGTTAACAAGTGAAATACATTAGGCAGTGATGTGGTGGAGGCTGACTCCATACACAGTTTCAAATATAGATATGATAGAACACAGTAAGCTCAGGAATCTGTTCATCAGCTGATTGGCGGTAGAGAGGCGGGGACCAAAGAGCCAGAGCTCAACCCCCACAGCACAACTAGGTGACTCCACACATATACTCAAGAGCGGTCAGTTTCCTTTTCCAGCGCCTCAGTGTCGGGAATCAGACGAAATGCTTGCTGTATCTTGGGCACGCACCCAACCTCCTCCGAAGAGCAGGATGAAGTCTTCGAACAGTTATTATTGTGTGTGTGTGTGTGTGTGTGTGTGTGTGTGTGTGTGTGTGTGTGTGTGTGTGTGTGTACTCACCTAGTTGTACTCACCTAGTTGTGTTTGCGGGGGTTGAGCTCTGGCTCTTTGGTCCCGCCTCTCAACCGTCAATCAACAGGTGTACAGATTCCTGAGCCTATCGGGCTCTGTCATATCTACACTTGAAACTGTGTATGGAGTGAGCCTCCACCACATCACCCCCTAATGCATTCCATTTGTCAACCACTCTGACACTAAAAAAGTTCTTTCTAATATCTCTGTGGCTCATTTGGGCACTCAGTTTTCACCTGTGTCCCCTTGTGCGTGTTCCCCTTGTGTTAAATAGACTGTCTTTATCTACCCTATCAATCCCCTTCAGAATCTTGAATGTGGTGATCATGTCCCCCCTAACTCTTCTGTCTTCCAGCGAAGTGAGGTTTAATTCCCGTAGTCTCTCCTCGTAGCTCATACCTCTCAGCTCGGGTACTAGTCTGGTGGCAAACCTTTGAACCTTTTCCAGTTTAGTCTTATCCTTGACTAGATATGGACTCCATGCTGGGGCTGCATACTCCAGGATTGGCCTGACATATGTGGTATACAAAGTTCTGAATGATTCTTTACACAAGTTTCTGAATGCCGTTCGTATGTTGGCCAGCCTGGCATATGCCGCTGATGTTATCCGCTTGATATGTGCTGCAGGAGACAGGTCTGGCGTGATATCAACCCCCAAGTCTTTTTCCTGCTCTGACTCCTGAAGAATTTCCTCTCCCAGATGATACCTTGTATCTGGCCTCCTGCTCCCTACACCTATCTTCATTACATTACATTTGGTTGGGTTAAACTCTAACAACCATTTGTTCGACCATTCCTTCAGCTTGTCTAGGTCTTCTTGAAGCCTCAAACAGTCCTCTTCTGTTTTAATCCTTCTCATAATTTTAGCATCGTCCGCAAACATTGAGAGAAATGAATCGATACCCTCCGGGAGATCATTTACATATATCAGAAACAAGATAGGACCGAGTACAGAGCCCTGTGGGACTCCACTGGTGACTTCACGCCAATCGGAGGTCTCACCCCTCACCGTAACTCTCTGCTTCCTATTGCTTAGATACTCCCTTATCCACTGGAGCACCTTACCAGCTACACCTGCCTGTCTCTCCAGCTTATGTACCAGCCTCTTATGCGGTACTGTGTCAAAGGCTTTCCGACAATCCAAGAAAATGCAGTCCGCCCAGCCCTCTCTTTCTTGCTTAATCTGTGTCACCTGATCGTAGAATTCTATCAAGCCTGTAAGGCAAGATTTACCCTCCCTGAATCCATGTTGGCGATTTGTCACAAAGTCCCTTCTCTCCAGATGTGTTACCAGGTTTTTTCTCACGATCTTCTCCATCACCTTGCATGGTATACAAGTCAAGGACACTGGCCTGTAGTTCAGTGCCTCTTGTCTGTCGCCCTTTTTGTATATTGGGACCACATTCGCCGTCTTCCATATTTCTGGTAGGTCTCCCGTCTCTAGTGATTTACTATACACTATGGAGAGTGGCAAGCAAAGTGCCTCTGCACACTCTTTCAGTACCCATGGTGAGATCCCATCTGGACCAACCGCCTTTCTAACATCCAGATCCAGCAGGTGTCTCTTGACCTCCTCTCTCGTAATTTCGAACTCCTCCAAGGCCGCCTGGTTTACCTCCCTTTCTCCTAGCACAGTGACCTCACCCTGTTCTATTGTGAAGACCTCCTGGAACCTCTTGTTGAGTTCCTCACACACCTCTCTGTCATTCTCTGTATACCTGTCCTCGCCTGTTCTAAGTTTCAATACCTGTTCTTTCACTGTTGTTTTCCTTCTGATGTGACTGTGGAGTAGCTTTGGTTCGGTCTTGGCTTTGTTTGCTATATCATTTTCAAAATTTTTCTCTGCTTCTCTTCTCACCCTGACGTACTCATTCCTGGTTCTCTGGTATCTCTCCCTGCTTTCTGGTGTTCTGTTATTCCGGAAGTTCCTCCACGCCTTTTTGTTCAGTTTCTTCGCTTCCATACATGCCCTATTATACCATGGATTCTTCTGTTGCTTCTCGGATTTTTCCCTTTGGGCCGGGATGAACCTGTTTACTGCCTCCTGACACTTTTGGGTAACATAGTCCATCATACCCTGTACAGACTTGTCTCTGAGGTCTGTGTCCCAAGGTATTTCACTTAGGAAACTTCTCATCTGTTCATAATTCCCCTTTCGGTATGCCAGCCTTTTGATTCCTAGTTCTTTTTGGGGGGAGATAAGTCCTAGCTCTACCAGGTACTCAAAGTTCAATGCACTGTGGTCACTCATTCCCAAGGGCGCTTCCATCTTAACTTCCCTTATATCCCATTCATTTAGGGTAAATATCAAATCAAGCATTGCTGGTTCATCTTCTCCTCTCATTCTTGTTGGCTCTTTGGTATGCTGGCTTAGAAAGTTTCTTGTTGCCACGTCCAGCAGCTTAGCTCTCCATGTTTCTGGTCCTCCATGCGGGTCTCTGTTCTTCCAATCTATCTTCCCATGGTTGAAGACTCCCATAATTAGTAGTCCAGATCCATTCCTGCTAGCAACAGAAGCTGCTCTTTCTATTATGTTAATGGTGGCCATGTTGTTTCTATCATATTCCTGTCTAGGTCTTCTGTCATTTGGTGGTGGATTATATATGACTGCGACTATAATTTTTTTCCCTCCATTTGTTACAGTACCTGCTATGTAGTCACTGAAACCTTCACAGCCCTGAATATCCATCTCCTCAAAATCCCAGCCTTTTCTTACCAGCAGAGCTACACCAGCAGAGCTGTGTGTGTGTGTGTGTGTGTGACGGTTGGAGACGATCTGGTGCATGTAAGAGCTTTAGTGTGTTAGAAGGGACTCTAACTTGCGGGAGAGCGTTTGAGGTGCTAGGAGGGGATCTGGAATGCTAGGAGGATTTGAAGTGAAACAGGAAAGCTTGGAGTAGTGGGGACCCGCCCACAGGAGCTGCTGAGGTGCAGTCCCTCCAGACACTCACTGCCAGGTGTACGACACCATCAGCCTCACACTAGAATAATGAGCAACTAACTATTGTGTCATAACATAAAGTCTTTACATGTTATTTTCAAATAATTTGTAATTTAATTTTGACAGTTTTCTTTAAATGAGACAAAAATAGAGAATTCATGCAGTACGATAATGTAGGATTTATCGGCATTACATGTGGCAAGGTTGAGCTGCAGTGGGTCGAGCCCAACCACCTCGTCAGCTGTGTGGTTGGTGTTGACGATGATACCTGGTTGATACCTGGTTGATACTTGGTTGATGCCTGGTTGATACCTGGTTGATACTTGGTTGATACTTGGTTGATGCCTGGTTGATACTTGGTTGATACCTGGTTGATACCTGGTTGATACTTGGTTGATGCCTGGTTGATGCCTGGTTGATACCTGGTTGATACTTGGTTGATACCTGGTTGATACCTGGTTGATACTTGGTTGATGCCTGGTTGATGCCTGGTTGATACCTGGTTGATACCTGGTTGATACTTGGTTGATACCTGGTTGATACTTGGTTGATACCTGGTTGATACTTGGTTGATACCTGGTTGATACTTGGTTGATACCTGGTTGATACTTGGTTGATACCTGGTTGATACTTGGTTGATGCCTGGTTGATGCCTGGTTGATACCTGGTTGATACTTGGTTGATACCTGGTTGATGCCTGGTTGATACCTGGTTGATACTTGGTTGATACCTGGTTGATACTTGGTTGATGCCTGGTTGATACTTGGTTGATGCCTGGTTGATGCCTGGTTGATGCCTGGTTGATACCTGGTTGATACCTGGTTGATACTTGGTTGATACCTGGTTGATACTTGGTTGATACCTGGTTGATGCTTGGTTGATGCCTGGTTGATGCCTGGTTGATACCTGGTTGATACTTGGTTGATACCTGGTTGATACCTGGTTGATACTTGGTTGATGGTGTTCTGGGAGTTCTTCTACTCCCCAAGCCCGGCCTGAGGCCAGGCTTGACTTGTGAGAGTTTGGTCCACCAGGCTGTTGCTTGGAGCGGCCCGCAGGCCCACATACCCACCACAGCCCGGTTGGTCCGCCACTCCTTGGAGGAATAAATCTAGTCTTCCTCTTGAAGACGTTGACAGTGGCAGGTGTCACGTGGTGCTTAAGTTGCACTCAATTATTCTATAAGTTTAATTACCCTTTAACAAACAATGACAATGAAAAGTAGAGTGAACTAGTGAAGTATTCACAAAGTATCAGCTTTCTCAGCTGACATTAAAAGATAGAAATAAAGCAAAGGGAAGACATACACCAGTTTGATCCATTCTCCAGATAAGTACAGGCAGCAGCAAAGATTATACCCGCCAGGTTATCAGTGTATAAGAAGTGGGAGTGACTTTGCGGTTGTGACCAGAAAAATGGTTCATTTTGCTCCCCATCTGAGTATGTGGTGGGGAGCCATCATTGACGACAGCGGTGTGACTCACTTGAGGCAGTAACTTCAGAAAATAATGAAACACAACTATTTAGCCAAGCACCTCAATAGCGCGATTGATTTACCAGTGGTGAATAAAGTGAACATCATAGCTCAATGTGATTCAGTATACAAGCTTTCAGTTCCAAACACAACACTTACAAAGCAGTAGTGACAGTTACAAAGACCACTACAATACGTAGTGTCTTGACACACTTGTGTCTTGAGAGAAGCCGTCTCCTTTACAGTATTAGTAACATGCCGTGTCCCCAGCTATATGGCTTCACGCATGGAGTGTCCATCACTGTATTACCACATTCCTCACCCTGCATACTGATAGGTCATCTACCACTTTCCTAGATCTTAAGTCAGACTTTGACATTGCTAACCCACACGTCTTTCTGAGCGAACTTGCTAAAATGAATGTTGGAGGATGGCTACTACGGTGGATAAGAGGCTATCTATCCAACAGCAAGTCATCTGTACATAGTCATCTGAAGTCCAAGGGCATAGGAGTGTAACGAGAGATTTTGAACTTGGCACTCCACATGGAGGTGTCCTCAGTCCTACTCTGTTCAATGTGTTAATCAATGCACTCCTGAACTCAGTAACTATGAGGCCCAACGAATACATCATTAGCTATACGGATGATATACTGATCCACACCAATGGGTACACCAACACCCAAAATGTTCTGAACTCTGAATTGAAGACATGTCAGGAACTAGGCTTAGTCATCTCAGTAGAGATGAAAAAAAGAACGGCCCCACGCCCACCCAGACGGCGTGGGGCCGTTCGCAAGATGCAGTTGCATGATGGCTCTCTGCTCGACTATGTAACCAGGTACAAATACCTTGGTCTTGAGGTTCCACTGTACCGCAATGTTGTAGCCAGACTGGGTCGTCAGTGTAGAGAGAGGCTCCGTGCTCTCAAGGCTGTGGCAGGCTATCACCTCAGCAGCTACAGCGCAAATGTGAGAATAGCCAAGATGTACCACTCATATATTAGGTCTCTGATTATGCTGCACCCAAGTTGCTCTAGTGCCTGAGAGAATGCTTGGAGGGCGGGGAAAGATGCAACACGAAGCCATGAGGATTATCCTCGGATGTCCCCGTACAACTACATTACTAAACATGAGGAAGGAACTGAATTTTCCATGTATAAGTTAATTTCAGTTAAACCGTGTTAATTTCGGTGATCGTATCACTGAAATTATTGTTTTAATTGGTATCAAGATGCTTAGGCTACCCACCCTAACCCCTGGGCTGAAGCCCTCCAAGCCTTCTTCCTTGAAGGTCAGCATCCCTCCAAATGGATTACCAAAATTGCCACTGTGCTCAGAATGTATAATATTCATCACCTCTACCAAGAGAGACAACAACAACACTTTCCTGCCCCATGGGAGATCACTCCTTTCCAAATTACTGCCCCCCCCCCTATCCCACCCAAGACAATTAAAGAACAACCCCCTTGCTTCGATAGGAAGCAAAGTGCAATGCCTTAAGTTAAATTGGTGCTCCTGTCAAAGAGCCCTATCATTGTCCCAAATTATTTACAGTGATGGTTCCTTGCACCACCAGACCTATGGTGCAGCTGGAACTGCAGCTGGTTAGACAGGAAGAGATGGTCCTACTACTATGAGCATGGAGCGCGTGTAAATAACTGGACCACGACTCTTCAAACACACTTGTTTACCATAATCCCCCCCTCCCCGCTCAGCTCGTTGTCGCCGTGTGGGGGCTTAGTGGGCGGCTGCCGGAGTGTGATGCTCCTTGGGACGGTCCTCTGTCCTTTTCTAGCCTTGTGCTCCTGCTGCCGTCCTCTCCAATTCTGCTGGGCATCTTTTCCTTTTCCTTCTGTTTCGTTTTTCTCCCCCCTCTTCTCCTATCTGCTTGCCGTTTCCTACCGACCTTTTGCTC
Organism: Procambarus clarkii; assembly: GCF_040958095.1. Lineage (NCBI taxonomy): Eukaryota > Metazoa > Arthropoda > Malacostraca > Decapoda > Cambaridae > Procambarus > Procambarus clarkii. The sequence goes on from NC_091176.1 coordinate 1,327,664, forward strand.
GTTCTGGTTCTTCCCTTGGACTTCTTCTATTTTGACGCCCGGGTGCTTGAGGAGGCATACTCATGCACCCGTAGAACTGCAGTACCCGACGTCGAGAGCGAGGGGAACCTTTTATTGTCAATCCCCACTTCGTCACTGAACCCGATCTCGACGGACTGTCGGTTTCTTAAGGTGGCGTTTGTGGGGCGTATACTCGCGACGCACCCCTAGGAGGCCCCGACAAGATCGGCGATAGCTTCTTGTTGGGTGTCCTGCCTCTAATTGTGGCTCCATGGTGGGTGTGGGGGCACATTCGTGAGTGAATTCTTTCTTTCGTCAAGATGATTACCCCTGCTTCGGCTTCTTCTGGTTTACCTTCTCAGGCTCGTGGGGTGGGCGACCAAGCCCCCGAGTCGGTCCGTATTGGAAGACCGGGCTCTGTAGCCTCCGCTGCATTGGGCCCCGACCTTGCTCCTCCTTTGGCCTCTCTGACTCCTTCCTCTGGCTCCCCTCCCTCCTCTGTGGTTGGGTCGAGCCCCAAGCCCCCAGTGGTGACTACCTCGTCCCCTGGCGTGGCTCCTTCTCTAGTTGTAACTACTGCGCCTTTTAACCCCTCTCTCTCTGGGGGTTCTCACCGCCGTCTTCGTCACGGCCGCCCTCGCTCGATTCCTTCCAGTTCTGCTACCTATCAAGCCTTGTTTGGTCCCGCTTCGTGGGCCAAATATTTTGATCTCCTCCCTCTTGATTCTGCGCCTCCTGACGATTTCTCCCTCCATCAACATCTCATTGATTCCGTGGATGCCTCCATTACTTTCAACCCCACTCGTCTCGGTACACGTGTCGTTGCTGCTCCTTCTCAGGATGCTGCTTCCCGCTTGGCTGCCTTATCCTGCCTTGGCGAGACCCCCGTTCGGGTCTCGAAGAACGTTCAGTTGAATGCCAGTGTTGGCACTATTTTGCTCCCGCCCCATGTTGCGACCGGTGTTCGGGACCTACGCGACTGCCACGACGATATTCGACATATCCTCGCTGCCCAGGGCCATTCTATTCTCCAGGTGGACACGTTTACTCGTCCCCCTCGTGGTAGTCGCCGTCAACCCCTCCGGGTTGTGAAGATTACCTTTGATGGTAGGACCCTTCCACCCTCTGTCATTCTTGCTGGTGCCAGGTGCTCTGTCCAGGAGTACATTCCTTCTCCTCGGCTCTGCAACAAGTGCTGGAGGTTTGGGCATGGTGCCCTCCGCTGCTCCGGGACTGTCTCTTTCTGTCCTTTGTGTGGTGGCGAAGGTCACTTTAAGTCGGAGTGCGCTTCTCCCCAGGCTCGTTGCCTCAACTGCGGTGAGGCCCACCCTACCTTCTCCCGTGCGTGTGTCCATTACAAGCTTGAGGCAGCCGTCCTCAACTTGAAGCACCGGGAGCGTTTATCTTTTCCTGAGGCGAGGCGCCAGGTTCGCCGGCTCCCGCCTTATGCTAATATCTCTTATGCTCGCGTGTTGCGCTCTTCCTCTCCTCGTCCTTCCCGCCTTCCTCAGACTCACAACCGTTTCCAGGCCTTGGACCCTGATGCGCCCACTGCCCCCTCCTCTGTCCCTTTGGGTTCTCTCCCGAAGGATCCTCCTCCTGGTCCTCTGTCTGGGGTTCCCCTTCCTTCTACCCGGTCTGTCGTGTCTTCTGTGTCTCCTTCCTCGTCCCCCTCCGATCCTCCTTCCCATCCTCTTCCTCCATCTATCGGCTCTCCCCGCCGCCTGTCGGTGCGGGCGGATGTCCATCGCTCTCCTAACGGCCGTCGTGTGTGCTCTCGTTCGGCTTCTCCTGTTGAGACACTGGAATCCGTTGCCCGGTACGTAGTTGCTGGGACACCGGTCTCTTTAAGTCAGAAGCGTAAGCCTGGCTCCTCTCCTTCCTCTTCCCCGGCGGGTAAGAAGGCTTCGCTTTCTTCCTCAGCTCCTCCTTCTGGCTCTGTTGCTCCTTCCCCTCCCGTTTCAGTGCTTGCGCCCCCTGTTCCTGCTATGGAGGTTTCTTTGGCCCCTGCTTCCCTTTCGGTTGCTGCTCTTGCTGGGGTGCGCTCCTCTCTTTCTACTCCCCCTCTTCCTGCTGCTGTCCTTGACTGCTCCTCTCCGTTGTCTCCTCCTCCGGACCCTGCCCGCCCACCTCTGATCTGTTCTCCCGTTTCCTTCCCTCCGTCTTTGCTCAGTTTACCCATGCCCCCTAACCCTGACTTTGCTGACCCTGATCCCGACCCTGATATTCTTTAACGTGCTCTGTTGGTCTTTCGCCTTTGTTTCTTCCTTGTTCTCTGTTTTTGTCCTTTCTCTTCTCGTCGTTGTCCATTCTTCAATGGAACGTTCGAGGTTATTACGCCAATTTCCTCGAACTCCAACTTCTGGTTTCGCGGTTTTCGCCCCTTTGTGTCTGTCTCCAGGAGCCGATGCTTGGTGCTCGTCCTGGTCGTTTTCGTGGCTATTCCTTTCTCTCCCCCCCCCCCCAGCCATTGCTGGGGCTTCTAATTCTTCTGCTCTCTTGATTCGGGCTGATGTTCCCTTTGTTCCTTTACTTTTTCCTTCGCCTCTCCATTGTTCTGCTGCTCGTATCTTTGTGGGGAAATGGTACACAGTTTGTTCCATTTATCTCCCCCGAGTGTCCCGCTCTCTCTTCCTGATTTGAAACACCTCCTAGACTCCTTGCCGGAGCCTGTGCTCCTGCTGGGTGACTTCAATTGTCGTCATTCTCTTTGGGGTGACGTTCTGACGAATACCCGGGGTCGCCTCCTTGAGCCGTTTCTCCTCTCTTCTTCCCTGTCTCTTCTGAATTCTGGTGAGCCCACTCATTTGGACTCTCGAACTCGCACCCTTTCTTGTCTTGATCTTTCTCTCTGCTCTTCTTCTCTTTACTTAGATTTCACATGGCAGGTTCTTGATGACCTCCATGGAAGTGATCATTTCCCCATCCTTGTTTCCTTTTTCTCTTTTCGCCCTTCCCTCTCTTTCCCTAGGTGGCAGTTTGCTAAGGCGGACTGGACCCTATTTTCCCTCAGTGCTACTCTCTCTGACCTCTCCCTTCTGCCCCTCTCTCGCGCTCTCCTCCTTTTTCATGACACTGTCTTCGACGCTGCCCTCCGCTCTATTCCTCGCTCTTCCTCTCGGGGTCCACGGAAGTGCGTTCCCTGGTGGAATGCGGACTGTGCTCGGGCTGTCCGCTGTAAGCGTGCAGCCTGGAAGAAGCACCGCCGTAGGCAGACGACCGATTCTTTTCTTTTCTTTCGGAAAGCGAGTGCGGTGGCCCGTAGGGCCATCCGTACGGCTAAACGTGAATGTTGGGCATCTTATGTCTCGACAATTACGTCCGAAACCCCTCTGGCCCAGATCTGGAAGCGTATCCGCAAGATAGCGGGTAAGTTCGTTCCCGATGTTTCACCGGTCCTTCACCTCCATGATACTCTTGTGGCGGACCCGTTGCAGGTCGCTTCCGAACTGGGTTCCCACTTTTCTTCTGTTAGCTCTGGTCTTCATCTTCCCCAATCTTTCCTTCTTCGTAAACCTGTCCTCGAGTCTCGTCCTTTAGATTTCTGCACTCATCTTCAGCTTCCCTATAATGATCCCTTCTCTCTCTCTGAACTTCGTTCTGCCCTGGCCCTCTGCGGTTCTACAGCGGCGGGCTCCGATGCTATTCATTATGAGATGCTTCGCCATCTCCCTCCGAGCACGTCTCAGTATTTACTGAGTCTGTATAATCGGATCTGGGAGTCGTCGTCAGTCCCTGAGGACTGGCTCGATGCCGTTGTCCTCCCTGTTCGCAAACCGGGGTCTCTGGGTACTTCCCCTAAGGACTTTCGCCCTATTGCTCTCACAAGTTGTGTCTGCAAACTCTTTGAACGTATGGTTAACGTTCGTCTGATGTGGTTCCTGGAACACCATCACCTCCTCTCCCCTTCTCAATTTGGTTTCCGCAAGTGCCGCAGCACGACAGATGTCCTGGTGAACTTGGAGGTCTATGTACGTACTGCTTTTGCTGCGAAGACCTCCGTTGTTGCCGTCCTTTTTGACCTAGAAAAGGCTTACGACACCACTTGGCGTTATCATATCCTATCTCAACTTCATTCTTTTGGCCTTCGTGGTCATCTCCCTCTCTTTCTCCGCAGCTTCCTCTCTCGTCGTTCCTTTCGGGTGCGCCTTGGTACCACTCTCTCTCCCTCTTTTCAGCAATACGAAGGTGTGCCTCAGGGTAGTGTTCTGAGCACTACTCTTTTTCTGGTTGCCCTCAATGGTCTTCTTTCCTCTCTTCCTTCTGGTGTCTTCTCCGCTCTCTATGTCGATGATCTTACCCTTTGTTGTCAGGGTGATGATTCGCCTCTCCTTCAACGCCGGCTTCAACTTGCGATTGATGCCGTGTCGTCTTGGGCCACAGGTCATGGCTTCAAGTTCTCTACTTCTAAGACTTGTGCCATGACTTTTACGCGGAAACGGGTTGTTCTTCGTCCCTCTTTGTCACTTTATGGTCATCCCCTTGAATACAAAGATTCCGCGAAGCTTTTGGGGTTATTCCTTGACACTCGTTTGTCTTGGTCTCCCCATATCTCTTACCTCCGTGTTGAGTGCTCTAAGTCCCTTACCCTCTTTCGGGTCTTGTCCCATACTTCTTGGGGGGCAGATAGGCGCACTCTCCTTGCTTTACATTCCTCTCTCGTCCTGTCTAAGCTCGATTATGGTTGCCCTGCTTACTCGTCTGCTTCTCCTTCTACTCTTCGCCGTCTTGATGCTTTGCACCATACTGGGTTGCGCCTCAGTTCTGGTGCCTTTCGTTCGACTCCCGTCCTTAGCTTGTATGTTGACACTGGCTTCCTGTCTCTCCAGGACCGCCGTGATCGCTACTGTCTTCGCTATCTTGCGCGTTCCTTGCAACATCCTTCCTCTCGTCTCTGTCGTGCTTTAACTTTTACCCCTCCTGCGGTTCCTGTTCCTCTTCACCACCTCCCTCTTTCTGTCCGGTTATCTCGCCTGCAGGATTCTCTTTCCGTTCGTATTTCTGATGTTTCTCCTCGTGTTGTTCCTTCTTTGCCCCCGTGGAGGGTCCCTCTTCCGCGGTTTTGTACATCCTTGACTCGTATCACTAAAGCTTTTACCCCTCCTACAGTTCTAAAACGCCTTTTCCTCGAGCACTTTTCTTCTCACTCCCGCTCCGTTTCTGTCTTCACCGATGGGTCTAAGTCAGCGGACGGTGTTGGCTACTCTGTTGTTTTTCCTGATCGCACTTATATGTGTCGCTTGCCTCCGGAGACTAGCATCTTTACAGCGGAACTTTATGCTATTCTCTATGCTCTTCGTCTCCTGCTTTCTCGTTGTCAGTCTTCCTTTGTGGTTGTTGTTGACTCTCGTAGTGCCCTCATGGCTCTCGGGTGCTTTAATCCAGTTCATCCGGTAGTTGTCGAGATCCAGCATTGGCTGTTTCTCGTTCACAGTAAATTTAAGTCGGTTGAGTTTTGTTGGGTTCCCAGCCATATTGGCGTGTCTTTAAATGAGCGTGCGGATGCTGCCGCTAAGGAAGCTGTCCGCTCTTGTCCCATCTCTCGTAAAGGCATTCCGTATTCCGACTTTTACCCGGTTATCCATTCCTCAGTCCTTACCCGTTGGCAGGCTTCTTGGTTGTCTGTTACTGGTAACAAGCTACGTACTCTTAAATGTTGTGTTTCCTCGTGGCCGTCCTCCTTCCACCGTAACCGGCGGTGGGAAACAGCTCTAGCGAGGTTGCGTATTGGCCATACTCGCTTAACCCATGGTCACTTGATGGAGCGCCGCCCTGCTCCTTATTGTCCTAGTTGCATTGTCCCTCTTACGGTCGTGCATGTCCTTCTTGAATGTCCTGACTTCCAGGACGAGCGTGTGTCTTGCTTTCCGACCGCCCCTCGCGGTCACCTGTCCCTCGATAGAATTCTTGGTGACTCGGATACTTTTGATATCGTTCGCCTTATGCGTTTTTGTTCTCGTATTGGCATCCTTGGTGATATTTAGCGCCCTCTGATTATTTTGCGTATTTGATGGTGCTACATAGCCTTCCCGGTTTGGTGCCTTCTTTTGATAATTACTTACTTACTTACCATAATCCTTGCACGCGAGCGAGTATATGAATATAAAGTCGACACGTTAATTGTAACTCCCCAAGACACAACTGTGACTTGCTTGTCTCTGAAGCACGTCAGATATAATTAAATAATTATATCTAGACACAGAAATAATCAATGATGGAGTCAGAGTCTGTCTCCTGTGGATTCCTTCCCATATTGGTTTCCGAATGCATGAAAGAACTGATGAGTTGGCCAAGACTTTTGTTCGTAAAGAAGGAATTGATTATCATCTTGGACTGCCTTTGAGCAGCCTGAGGGCAGCAATATTCCGGGAACATCAACAAAATGTAGTACACTTGAGGCAAAGTGTAATTCACACCAGTTCATCCATCTATCATGGCTCTATTATGCAGGAAGTACCGCACGTCTAGATCATCCAATAAGGTTAGCAGACTTCTAGATGTTACCACTGCTAGGCTTAGGCTCGGCTACAAGTACCTCTGGCAGTTGTAACATCTGCTGATGTAGATTTGACTAAATGTAAACTCTGTCAGCAGAACTGTTCGCATACTTTACGTCATTATATAATGGAATGTGAAAAAATCGCGGAATTCAGAGATAACACCATCAATGGAGTCCAAGAAATGTGTAAGTACTTCATTCATAATGATGTACTGCCCGGAATCTTAGCGAAGTATCCAAAATTTGCTTACTGTAGGTAATGCATGCACATGACTGTAAAGCTGCCGCCCAGTTGGGTGGGTGTGGAGCACATGACTGTAAAGCTGCCGCCCAGTTGGGTGGGTGTGGAGCACATGACTGTAAAGCTGCCGCCCAGTTGGGTGGGTGTGGAGCACATGACTGTAAAGCTGCCGCCCAGTTGGGTGGGTGTGGAGCACATGACTGTAAAGCTGCCGCCCAGTTGGGTGGGTGTGGAGCACATGACTGTAAAGCTGCCGCCCAGTTGGGTGGGTGTGGAGCACATGACTAAAGCTGCCGCCCAGTTGGGTGGGTGTGGAGCACATGACTGTAAAGCTGCCGCCCAGTTGGCTGGGTGTGGAGCACATGACTGTAAAGCTGCCGCCCAGTTGGGTGGGTGTGGAGCACATGACTGTAAAGCTGCCGCCCAGTTGGGTGGGTGTGGAGCACATGACTGTAAAGCTGCCGCCCAGTTGGGTGGGTGTGGAGCACATTGTAAAGCTGCCGCCCAATTGGGTGGGTGTGGAGCACATGACTGTAAAGCTGCCGCCCAGTTGGGTGGGTGTGGAGCACATGACTGTAAAACTGCCGCCCAGTTGGGTGGGTGTGGAGCACATGACTGTAAAGCTGCCGCCCAGTTGGGTGGGTGTGGAGCACATGACTGTAAAGCTGCCGCCCAGTTGGGTGGGTGTGGAGCGCATGACTGTAAAGCTGCCGCCCAATTGGGTGGGTGTGGAGCACATGACTGTAAAGCTGCCGCCCAGTTGGGTGGGTGTGGAGCAAGACTAGTAACTGTGTGACTCATCATAGATGTAAAGTGCCTTGTATAGTGACTGTTGTGAACCTCTTGTTGAATCACTTGTGATACAAAGACTATTGATATGTGTGTGCATTTGTCTGTATGTGTATACGAACTATGGGGTGCAGCTATCATGTGCCTGTGTAACGCTCCACAGATAATGTTCCACCACCGCCCACGGGAAGGGCACGGCGGTGCCCGTAATACATAACTGAATGAATGAATGAATGTAGTCCCTCCATTTAATTTTTCCACGAGCCGCCACAGGCTAGGAGTGTGTGAGATTTGCAGTAATTATATTTAGTGTGTACGGAGGGGCTGTGAAGTGCTCGGACCAGAGGCTCCGGTGCTTGGGAATATTAGGAGCAGCTGGAGAATATTGGGATACTGTTATTTTGTTGGTTGTTGTGGGAGTGGGTGTGTGTGGGAGTGGGTGTGTGTGGGAGTGGGTGTGTGTGGGAGTGGGTGTGTGTGGGAGTGGGTGTGTGTGGGAGTGGGTGTGTGTGGGAGTGGGTGTGTGTGGGAGTGGGTGTGTGTGGGAGTGGGTGTGTGTGGGAGTGGGTGTGTGTGGGAGTGGGTGTGTGTGGGAGTGGGTGTGTGTGGGAGTGGGTGTGTGTGGGAGTGGGTGTGTGTGGGAGTGGGTGTGTGTGGGAGTGGGTGTGTGTGGGAGTGGGTGTGTGTGGGAGTGGGTGTGTGTGGGAGTGGGTGTGTGTGGGAGTGGGTGTGTGTGGGAGTGGGTGTGTGTGGGAGTGGGTGTGTGTGGGAGTGGGTGTGTGTGGGAGTGGGTGTGTGTGGGAGTGGGTGTGTGTGGGAGTGGGTGTGTGGGAGTGGGTGTGTGTGGGTGTGGGTGTACTCACCTAATTGTGCTTGCAGGAGGGTTGAGCTTTGGCTCTTTGGTCCCGCCACTCAACCGTCAATCAACTGGTGTACAGGTTCCTGAGCCTACTGGGCTCTATCATATCTACATTTGAAACTGTGTATGGAGTCAGCCTCCACCACATCACTGCCTAATGCATTTCACTTGTTAACTACTCTGACACTGAAAAAGTTCCTTCTAACGTCTCTGTGGCTCGTGTGGGTACTCAGTTTCCACCTGTGTCCCCTTGTTCGCGTCCCACCAGTGTTGAATTGTTTACCCTTGTGTGTGTGTGTGGGGAGGGGGGGGGGAGGGGGGAGGGGGGGGGGGAGGGCGAAGGTTTACCAGCAGGCATAGTTGTGCTGGGGACTGTCTCGCCTCCATCACACTCAGGTCTCAGAGTACACATCATTGTAATATGCCAGGCTCATTGTACAATACTGCTCTCTCTCTCTCTCTCTCTCTCTCTCTCTCTCTCTCTCTCTCTCTCTCTCTCGCGCTCTCTCTGTCTCTCTCTCACTCTCTCTCTCTCTCTCTCTCTCTCTCTCTCTCTCTCTCTCTCTCTCTCTCTCTCTCTCTCTCTCTCTCTCTCTCTCTCTCTCTCTCTCTCTCTCTCTCTCTCGCTCTCTCTCTCTCTCTCTCTCTCTCTCTCTCTCTCTCTCTCTCTCTCTCTCTCTCTCTCTCTCTCTCTCTCTCTCTCTCTCTCTCTGTCTCTCTCTCTCTCTCTGTCTCTCTCTCACTCTCTCTCTCTCACTCTCTCTCTCTCTCTCTCTCTCGTACTTGTCTGAGTACCGTCTTGGCACCCCGTTGTAGCATCGTGGGGACCTTCTAGCGGGGTTGGGAGGCAGCCTTTGATGTTGGTCCTTGCGTAGCCAGAGTCTGTTGCTGCCACCATCACTGCCACCATTACCATCATTGTCAGTATTACCACCACTGCTGCCACCACCCCTGCCACCATCACTGCCACCACTGCCACCATTACCATCATTGTCAGTATTACCACCACTGCTGCCACCACCACTGGCACCACTGCTGCCACCATCACTGCCACCACTGTCACCACCACTGCCACCATTACCATCATTGTCAGTATTACCACCACTGCTGCCACCACCACTGGCACCACCCCTGCCACCATCACTGCCACCACTGTCACCATTACCATCATTGTCAGTATTACCACCACTGCTGCCACCATCACTGGCACCACTGCTGCCACCATCACTGCCACCACTGTCACCATTACCATCATTGTCAGTATTACCACCACTGCTGCCACCATCACTGGCACCACTGCTGCCACCATCACTGCCACCACTGTCACCATTACCATCATTGTCAGTATTACCATCACTGCTGCCACCATTTTCGTCACTATTACCACTGCAACCTTTATCACCACTGCCACCACCCCTCAACCACCACTGCCACCACCCCTCAACCACCACTGCCACCACCCCTCAACCACCACTCCTGCCACCACCCCTCAACCACCACTCCTGCCACCACCCCTCAACCACCACTCCTGCCACCACCCCTCAACCACCACTGCCACCACCCCTCAACCACCACTCCTGCCACCACCCCTCAACCACCACTCCTGCCACCACCCCTCAACCACCACTCCTGCCACCACCCCTCAACCACCACTCCTGCCACCACCCCTCAACCACCACTCCTGCCACCACCCCTCAACCACCACTCCTGCCACCACCCCTCAACCACCACTCCTGCCACCACCCCTCAACCACCACTCCTGCCACCACCCCTCAACCACCACTCCTGCCACCACCCCTCAACCACCACTCCTGCCACCACCCCTCAACCACCACTCCTGCCACCACCCCTCAACCACCACTCCTGCCACCACCCCTCAACCACCACTCCTGCCACCACCCCTCAACCACCACTCCTGCCACCACCCCTCAACCACCACTCCTGCCACCACCCCTCAACCACCACTCCTGCCACCACCCCTCAACCACCACTCCTGCCACCACCCCTCAACCACCACTCCTGCCACCACCCCTCAACCACCACTCCTGCCACCACCCCTCAACCACCACTCCTGCCACCACCCCTCAACCACCACTCCTGCCACCACCCCTCAACCACCACTCCTGCCACCACCCCTCAACCACCACTCCTGCCACCACCCCTCAACGACCACTGCCACCACCCCTCAACCACCACTGTCACCACCCCTCAACCACCACCCCTCAACCACCACCCCTGCCACCACCCCTCAACCACCACTGCCACCACCCCTCAACCACCACTCCTGCCACCACCCCTCAACCACCACTCCTGCCACCACCCCTCAACCACCCCTCAACTACCACTCCTGCCACCACCCCTCAACCACCACTCCTGCCACCACCCCTCAACCACCACTCCTGCCACCACCCCTCAACCACCACTCCTGCCACCACCCTCAACCACCACTCCTGCCACCACCCCTCAACCACCACTCCTGCCACCACCCCTCAACCACCACTCCTGCCACCACCCCTCAACCACCACCCCTCAACCACCACCCCTCAACCACCACCCCTCAACCACCACTGCCACCACCCCTCAACCACCACTCCTGCCACCACCCCTCAACCACCACCCCTCAACCACCACTGCCACCACCCCTCAACCACCACTGCCACCACCCCTCAACCACCACCCCTCAACCACCACCCCTCCACCACCACTGCCACCACCACTCAACCACCACTCAACCACCACTCCTGCCACCACCCCTCAACCACCACTCCTGCCACCACCCCTCAACCACCACTCCTGCCACCACCCCTCAACCACCACTCCTGCCACCACCCCTCAACCACCACTCCTGCACCACCCCTCAACCACCACTCCTGCCACCACCCTCAACCACCACTCCTGCCACCACCCCTCAACCACCACTCCTGCCACCACCCCTCAACCACCACTCCTGCCACCACCCCTCAACCACCACTCCTGCCACCACCCCTCAACCACCACTCCTGCCACCACCCCTCAACCACCACTCCTGCCACCACCCCTCAACCACCACTCCTGCCACCACCTCTCAACCACCACTCCTGCCACCACCCCTCAACCACCACTCCTGCCACCACCCCTCAACCACCACTCCTGCCACCACCACTCCTGCCACCACCCCTCAACCACCACTCCTGCCACCACCACTCCTGCCACCACCCCTCAACCACCACTCCTGCCACCACCCCTCAACCACCACTCCTGCCACCACCCCTCAACCACCACTCCTGCCACCACCCCTCAACCACCACTCCTGCCACCACCCCTCAACCACCACTCCTGCCACCACCCCTCAACCACCACTCCTGCCACCACCCCTCAACCACCACTCCTGCCACCACCCCTCAACCACCACTCCTGCCACCACCCCTCAACCACCACTCCTGCCACCACCCCTCAACCACCACTCCTGCCACCACCCCTCAACCACCACTCCTGCCACCACCCCTCAACCACACTCCTGCCACCACCCCTCAACACCACTCCTGCCACCACCCCTCAACCACCACTCCTGCCACCACCCTCAACCACCACTCCTGCCACCACCCCTCAACCACCACTCCTGCCACCACCCCTCAACCACCACTCCTGCCACCACCCCTCAACCACCACTCCTGCCACCACCCCTCAACCACCACTCCTGCCACCACCCCTCAACCACCACTCCTGCCACCACCCCTCAACCACCACTCCTGCCACCACCCCTCAACCACCACTCCTGCCACCACCCCTCAACCACCACTCCTGCCACCACCCCTCAACCACCACTCCTGCCACCACCCCTCAACCACCACTCCTGCCACCACCCCTCAACCACCACTCCTGCCACCACCCCTCAACCACCACTCCTGCCACCACCCCTCAACCACCACTCCTGCCACCACCCCTCAACCACCACTCCTGCCACCACCCCTCAACCACCACTCCCACCACCCTCAACCACCACTCCTGCCACCACCCCTCACCACCACTCCTGCCACCACCCCTCAACCACCACTCCTGCCACCACCCCTCAACCACCACTCCTGCCACCACCCCTCAACCACCACTCCTGCCACCACCCCTCAACCACCACTCCTGCCACCACCCCTCAACCACCACTCCTGCCACCACCCCTCAACCACCACTCCTGCCACCCCCTCAACCACCACTCCTGCCACCACCCCTCACCACCACTCCTGCCACACCCCTCAACCACCACTCCTGCCACCACCCCTCAACCACCACTCCTGCCACCACCCCTCAACCACCACTCCTGCCACCACCCCTCAACCACCACTCCTGCCACCACCCCTCAACCACCACTCCTGCCACCACCCCTCAACCACCACTCCTGCCACCACCCCTCAACCACCACTCCTGCCACCACCCCTCAACCACCACTCCTGCCACCACCCTCACCACCACTCCTGCCACCACCCCTCAACCACCACTCCTGCCACCACCCCTCAACCACCACTCCTGCCACCACCCCTCAACCACCACTCCTGCCACCACCCTCAACCACCACTCCTGCCACCACCCCTCAACCACCACCCTGCACCACCCCTCAACCACCCACCACCCCTCAACCACCCCTCAACCACCCACCACCCTCCACCACCCCTCAACCACCCACCACCCTCCACCACCCCTCAACCATCCACCACCCTCCACCACCCCTCAACCATCCACCACCCTCCACCACCCTCAACCATCCACCACCCTCCACCACCCTCAACCACCCCCACCCTCCACCACCCCTCAACCACCCACCACCCTCCACCACCCTCAACCACCCACCACCCTCCACCACCCCTCAACCACCCACCACCCTCCACCACCCCTCAACCACCCACCACCCTCCACCACCCCTCAACCACCCACCACCCTCCACCACCCCTCAACCACCCACCACCCTCCACCACCCCTCAACCACCCACCACCCTCCACCACCCCTCAACCACCCACCACCCTCCACCACCCCTCAACCACCCACCACCCTCCACCACCCCTCAACCACCCACCACTCCTGCCACCACCCCTCAACCACCCACCACTCCTGCCACCACCCTCAACCCACCACTCCTGCCACCACCCCTCAACCACCACTCCTGCCACCACCCCTCAACCACCACTCCTGCCACCACCCCTCAACCACCACTCCTGCCACACCCCTCAACCACCACTCCTGCCACCACCCTCAACCACCCACCACCCTCAACCACCCCTCAACCACCCACCACCCCTCAACCACCCCTCAACCACCCACCACCCTCCACCACCCCTCAACCACCCACCACCCTCCACCACCCCTCAACCACCCACCACCCTCCACCACCCCTCAACCACCCACCACCCTCCACCACCCCTCAACCACCCACCACCCTCCACCACCCCTCAACCACCCACCACCCTCCACCACCCCTCAACCACCCACCACCCTCCACCACCCCTCAACCACCCACCACCCTCCACCACCCCTCAACCACCCACCACCCTCCACCACCCCTCAACCACCCACCACCCTCCACCACCCCTCAACCACCCACCACCCTCCACCACCCCTCAACCACCCACCACCCTCCACCACCCCTCAACCACCCACCACCCTCCACCACCCCTCAACCACCCACCACCCTCCACCACCCCTCAACCACCCACCACCCTCCACCACCCCTCAACCACCAACCACCCACCACCCTCCACCCACCACCCTCCACCACCCCTCAACCACCCACCACCCTCCACCACCCCCTCAACCACCCACCACCCTCCACCACCCCTCAACCACCCACCACCCCACCACCCTCCACCACCCCTCAACCACCCACCACCCTCCACCACCCCTCAACCACCCACCACCACCCCTCAACCACCCACCACCCACCACCCTCCACCACCCCTCAACCATCCACCACCCTCCACCACCCCTCAACCACCCACCACCACCCCTCAAACCACCCACCACCCACCACCACCCCTCAACCACCCACCACCCTCCACCACCCCTCAACCACCCACCACCCTCCACCACCCCTCAACCACCCACCACCCTCCACCACCCCTCAACCACCCACCACCCTCCACCACCCCTCAACCACCCACCACCCTCCACCACCCCTCAACCACCCACCACCCTCCACCACCCCTCAACCACCCACCACCCTCCACCACCCCTCAACCACCCACCACCCTCCACCACCCCTCAACCACCCACCACCCTCCACCACCCCTCAACCACCCACCACCCTCCACCACCCCTCAACCACCCACCACCCTCCACCACCCCTCAACCACCCACCACCCTCCACCACCCCTCAACCACCCACCACCCACCACCACCCCTCAACCACCCACCACCCACCACCAACCCTCAACCACCCACCACCCACCACCAACCCTCAAGCACCCACCACCCTCCACCACCCCTCAAGCTCCCACCACCCTCCACCAACCCTCAACCACCCACCACCCTCCACCAACCCTCAAGCACCCACCACCCTCCACCAACCCTCAAGCACCCACCACCCTCCACCAACCCTCAAGCACCCACCACCCTCCACCACCCTCCACCACCCCTCAAGCACCCTCCACCCTCCACCAACCCTCAACCACCCACCACCCTCCACCAACCCTCAACCACCCACCACCCTCCACCAACCCTCAAGCACCCACCACCCTCCACCAACCCTCAACCACCCACCACCCTCCACCAACCCTCAAGCACCCACCACCCTCCACCACACTCCACCACCCCTCAAGCACCCTCCACACTCCACCAACCCTCAACCACCCACCACCCTCCACCACCCCTCAAGCAACCACCACCCTCCACCACCCCTCAAGCACCCACCACCCTCCACCACCCCTCAAGCACCCACCACCCTCCACCACCCCTCAAGCACCCACCACCCTCCACCACCCCTCAAGCACCCTCCACCCACCACCACCCCTCAAGCACCCACCACCCTCCACCACCCCTCAAGCACCCTCCACCCTCCACCAACCCTCAACCACCCACCACCCTCCACCACCCCTCAAGCACCCACCACCCTCCACCAACCCTCAACCACCCACCACCCTCCACCACCCCTCAAGCACCCTCCACCCTCCACCAACCCTCAACCACCCACCACCCTCCACCACCCCTCAAGCACCCACCACCCTCCACCAACCCTCAACCACCCACCACCCTCCACCACCCCTCAAGCACCCACCACCCTCCACCAACCCTCAAGCACCCACCACCCTCCACCACCCCTCAAGCACCCACCACCCTCCACCAACCCTCAAGCACCCACCATCCTCCACCAACCCTCAAGCACCCACCACCCTCCACCACCCCTCAAGCACCCACCACCCTCCACCAACCCTCAAGCACCCTCCACCCTCCACCAACCCTCAAGCACCCACCACCCTCCACCAACCCTCAACCACCCACCACCCTCCACCACCCCTCAAACACCCACCACCCTCCACCAACCCTCAAGCACCCACCACCCTCCACCAACCCTCAAGCACCCACCACCCTCCACCACCCTCCACCACCCCTCAAGCACCCTCAACCCTCCACCAACCCTCAACCACCCACCACCCTCCACCAACCCTCAACCACCCACCACCCTCCACCAACCCTCAAGCACCCACCACCCTCCACCAACCCTCAAGCACCCACCACCCTCCACCACCCCTCAAGCACCCTCCACCCTCCACCACCCCTCAAGCACCCACCACCCACCACCACCCCTCAACCACCCACCACCCTCCACCACCCCTCAAGCACCCACCACCCTCCACCAACCCTCAAGCACCCACCACCCTCCACCAACCCTCAACCACCCACCACCCTCCACCAACCCTCAAGCACCCACCACCAACCCTCAAGCACCCACCACCCACCACCAACCCTCAAGCACCCACCACCCTCCACCACCCCTCAACCACCCACCACCCACCACCAACCCTCAAGCACCCACCACCCGCCACCAACCCTCAAGCACCCACCACCCTCCACCAGCCCTCAAGCACCCACCACCCTCCACCACCCCTCAAGCACCCTCCACCCTCCACCAACCCTCAAGCACCCTCCACCCTCCACCAACCCTCAAGCACCCTCCACCCTCCACCAACCCTCAAGCACCCACCACCCTCCACCACCCCTCAACCACCCACCACCCACCACCAACCCTCAAGCACCCACCACCCTCCACCAGCCCTCAAGCACCCATCACCCTCCACCACCCCTCAAGCACCCACCACCCTCCACCACCCCTCAAGCACCCTCCACCCTCCACCAACCCTCAAGCACCCTCCACCCTCCACCAACCCTCAAGCACCCACCACCCACCACCAACCCTCAAGCACCCACCACCCTCCACCACCCCTCAACCACCCACCACCCACCACCAACCCTCAAGCACCCACCACCCGCCACCAACCCTCAAGCACCCACCACCCTCCACCAGCCCTCAAGCACCCACCACCCTCCACCACCCCTCAAGCACCCACCACCCTCCACCAGCCCTCAAGCACCCACCACCCTCCACCACCCCTCAAGCACCCTCCACCCTCCACCAACCCTCAAGCACCCTCCACCCTCCACCAACCCTCAAGCACCCTCCACCCTCCACCAACCCTCAAGCACCCACCACCCTCCACCACCCCTCAACCACCCACCACCCACCACCAACCCTCAAGCACCCACCACCCTCCACCAGCCCTCAAGCACCCATCACCCTCCACCACCCCTCAAGCACCCACCACCCTCCACCACCCCTCAAGCACCCACCACCCTCCACCACCCCTCAAGCACCCACCACCCTCCACCACCCCTCAAGCACCCACCACCCACCACCAACCCTCAAGCACCCACCACCCTCCACCACCCCTCAAGCACCCACCACCCTCCACCAACCCTCAAGCACCCACCACCAACCCTCAAGCACCCACCACCCACCACCAACCCTCAAGCACCCATCACCCTCCACCAACCCTCAAGCACCCTCCACCCTCCACCAACCCTCAAGCACCCATCACCCTCCACCAACCCTCAAGCACCCTCCACCCTCCACCAACCCTCAAGCACCCACCACCCACCACCAACCCTCAAGCACCCATCACCCTCCACCAACCCTCAACCACCCACCACCCTCCACCAACCCTCAAGCACCCACCACCAACCCTCAAGCACCCACCACCCACCACCAACCCTCAAGCACCCATCACCCTCCACCAACCCTCAAGCACCCTCCACCCTCCACCAACCCTCAAGCACCCACCACCCTCCACCACCCCTCAACCACCCACCACCCTCCACCACCCCTCAAGCACCCACCACCCTCCACCACCCCTCAAGCACCCACCACCCACCACCAACCCTCAAGCACCCACCACCCTCCACCACCCCTCAAGCACCCACCACCCTCCACCACCCCTCAAGCACCCACCACCCTCCACCACCCCTCAAGCACCCACCACCCACCACCAACCCTCAACCACCCACCACCCTCCCCCACCCCTCAAGCACCCACCACCCACCACCAACCCTCAAGCACCCACCACCCTCCACCACCCCTCAACCACCCACCACCCTCCACCACCCCTCAACCACCCACCACCCTCCACCACCCCTCAAGCACCCACCACCCACCACCAACCCTCAAGCACCCACCACCCTCCACCACCCCTCAAGCACCCACCACCCTCCACCACCCCTCAAGCACCCACCACCCTCCACCACCCCTCAAGCACCCACCACCCTCCACCACCCCTCAACCACCCACCACCCTCCACCACCCCTCAAGCACCCACCACCCTCCACCAACCCTCAACCACCCACCACCCTCCACCAACCCTCAACCACCCACCACCCTCCACCAACCCTCAACCACCCACCACCCTCCACCAACCCTCAAGCACCCACCACCCTCCACCAACCCTCAACCACCCACCACCCTCCACCAACCCTCAACCACCCACCACCCTCCACCAACCCTCAACCACCCACCACCCTCCACCAACCCTCAACCACCCACCACCCTCCACCACCCCTCAACCACCCACCACCCTCCACCAACCCTCAAGCACCCACCACCCTCCACCAACCCTCAACCACCCACCACCCTCCACCAACCCTCAACCACCCACCACCCACCACCACCCCTCAAGCACCCACCACCCTCCACCACCCCTCAACCACCCACCACCCTCCACCAACCCTCAACCACCCACCACCCTCCACCAACCCTCAAGCACCCACCACCCTCCACCAACCTTCAACCACCCACCACCCTCCACCACCCCTCAAGCACCCACCACCCTCCACCACCCCTCAAGCACCCTCCACCCTCCACCACCCCTCAAGCACCCTCCACCACCCCTCAAGCACCCACCACCCTCCACCAACCCTCAACCACCCACCACCCTCCACCAACCCTCAAGCACCCACCACCCTCCACCAACCCTCAAGCACCCACCACCCTCCACCACCCCTCAAGCACCCTCCACCAACCCTCAAGCACCCTCCACCCTCCACCACCCCTCAAGCACCCACCACCCTCCACCACCCCTCAAGCACCCTCCACCCACCACCAACCCTCAAGCACCCACCACCCACCACCAACCCTCAAGCACCCACCACCCTCCACCACCCCTCAAGCACCCTCCACCAACCCTCAACCACCCACCACCCTCCACCACCCCTCAAGCACCCACCACCCTCCACCACCCCTCAAGCACCCTCCACCCACCACCAACCCTCAAGCACCCACCACCCTCCACCACCCCTCAAGCACCCTCCACCCACCACCACCCCTCAACCACCCACCACCCACCACCAACCCTCAAGCACCCTCCACCCACCACCAACCCTCAAGCACCCACCACCCTCCACCACCCCTCAAGCACCCACCACCCTCCACCACCCCTCAAGCACCCTCCACCCACCACCAACCCTCAAGCACCCACCACCCTCCACCACCCCTCAAGCACCCTCCACCCTCCACCAACCCTCAAGCACCCACCACCCTCCACCACCCCTCAAGCACCCACCACCCTCCACCACCCCTCAAGCACCCACCACCAACCCTCAAGCACCCTCCACCCTCCACCAACCCTCAACCACCCACCACCCTCCACCAACCCTCAAGCACCCTCCACCCACCACCAACCCTCAAGCACCCTCCACCCACCACCAACCCTCAAGCACCCACCACCCTCCACCACCCCTCAAGCACCCACCACCAACCCTCAACCACCCACCACCCTCCACCAACCCTCAACCACCCACCACCCTCCACCAACCCTCAAGCACCCTCCACCCACCACCAACCCTCAAGCACCCACCACCCTCCACCACCCCTCAAGCACCCACCACCCTCCACCACCCCTCAAGCACCCACCAACAACCCTCAAGCACCCTCCACCCTCCACCACCCCTCAAGCACCCTCCACCCTCCACCACCCCTCAAGCACCCACCACCCTCCACCACCCCTCAAGCACCCACCACCAACCCTCAAGCACCCTCCACCCTCCACCACCCCTCAAGCACCCTCCACCCACCACCAACCCTCAAGCACCCACCACCCTCCACCACCCCTCAAGCACCCTCCACCCACCACCAACCCTCAAGCACCCACCACCCTCCACCACCCCTCAACCACCACCCACCCTCCACCACCCCTCAAGCACCCACCACCAACCCTCAAGCACCCACCACCCTCCACCACCCCTCAAGCACCCACCACCACCCCTCAAGCACCCACCACCACCCCTCAAGCACCCACCACCCTCCACCACCCCTCAAGCACCCACCACCCTCCACCACCCCTCAAGCACCCACCACCACCCCTCAAGCACCCACCACCAACCCTCAAGCACCCACCACCCTCCACCACCCCTCAAGCACCCACCACCACCCCTCAAGCACCCACCACCCTCCACCACCCCTCAAGCACCCTCCACCCACCACCACCCCTCAAGCACCCACCACCCTCCACCACCCCTCAAGCACCCTCCACCCACCACCAACCCTCAAGCACCCACCACCCTCCACCACCCCTCAAGCACCCACCACCAACCCTCAAGCACCCACCACCCTCCACCACCCCTGAAGCACCCTCCACCCTCCACCAACCCTCAAGCACCCTCCACCCTCCACCACCCCTCAAGCACCCACCACCCTCCACCACCCCTCAAGCACCCTCCACCCACCACCAACCCTCAAGCACCCACCACCCACCACCAACCCTCAAGCACCCACCACCCTCCACCACCCCTCAAGCACCCTCCACCCTCCACCAACCCTCAAGCACCCACCACCCTCCACCAACCCTCAAGCACCCACCACCCTCCACCAACCCTCAAGCACCCACCACCCTCCACCACCCCTCAAGCACCCACCACCAACCCTCAAGCACCCACCACCCTCCACCACCCCTCAAGCACCCACCACCAACCCTCAAGCACCCACCACCCTCCACCAACCCTCAAGCACCCACCACCAACCCTCAAGCACCCACCACCAACCCTCAAGCACCCACCACCAACCCTCAAGCACCCACCACCCTCCACCAACCCTCAAGCACCCACCACCAACCCTCAAGCACCCACCACCAACCCTCAAGCACCCACCACCCACCACCAACCCTCAAGCACCCACCACCCTCCACCACCCCTCAAGCACCCACCACCCTCCACCAACCCTCAAGCACCCACCACCAACCCTCAAGCACCCACCACCCTCCACCACCCCTCAAGCACCCACCACCCACCACCACCCCTCAAGCACCCACCACCCTCCACCACCCCTCAAGCACCCACCACCCTCCACCAACCCTCAAGCACCCACCACCCTCCACCACCCCTCAACCACCCACCACCACCACTCAAGCACCCACCACCCTCCACCACCCCTCAAGCACCCTCCACCCACCACCAACCCTCAAGCACCCACCACCCTCCACCAACCCTCAAGCACCCACCACCCTCCACCACCCCTCAAGCACCCACCACCCTCCACCACCCCTCAAGCACCCACCACCCTCCACCACCCCTCAAGCACCCACCACCCTCCACCAACCCTCAAGCACCCACCACCCTCCACCAACCCTCAAGCACCCACCACCCTCCACCAACCCTCAAGCACCCACCACCCTCCACCAACCCTCAAGCACCCACCACCCACCACCAACCCTCAAGCACCCACCACCCTCCACCATCCCTCAAGCACCCACCACCCTCCACCATCCCTCAAGCACCCACCACCCTCCACCAACCCTCAAGCACCCACCACCCTCCACCATCCCTCAAGCACCCACCACCCTCCACCAACCCTCAAGCACCCACCACCCTCCACCAACCCTCAAGCACCCACCACCCTCCACCAACCCTCAAGCACCCACCACCCTCCACCAACCCTCAAGCACCCACCACCCTCCACCAACCCTCAACCAAGCAGGAATCTTCAATGGATACATCACTCGTGGGACTTGACAAACTCCTTCTGTTCTTCACTTACCGAATCCCAACTGTTTCTGAAACGTTCAAATAGCATGTCTGGTCCGGCAGAGTTGCCGTGACACGTGTTGAAGTCTTCAGAAATAATGATTTCATTAATACGACGTCGACATGTCAGAGGAAGAAGTGACCTCCCAAGCTTAGATTTAATTCTGGTACAAGCACCTTGCTTAATACCAATATTACTGGCAGTGGTACCAACACACACATGCTCTCTGGGTTATTTGTCAGGTTCCAGTCTTCCAAACATTCCATCACCACTTGTTATGGCACTACCTTTGCCTGAACCAAGTTTGGGGACAGCAAGGAGTTTTGAATTCCCTTCTGTTGCTACCAGGATAGGTAATCTCTCTGTAGTGTTGCAGCCGGTTATATCTTGCAACATTTGTCCATCTCAGTGAACATGGAACATCTGCGGCAAAGGTTTGTTTGATATCCTCAGCTATCTCTTTACGTACAGCGCTGCTTCCCTCTCGACAACGTACTTCTTGATGATACCATCATAAAGGCACTTGGATCACTTGATGTTATCTTGTTCATAAGATTAAAAAAATGTTTCTTTTATCAACTTCAGTTTATAAAAAAAGAAACTCAGAAGTGAGTTTTCATAAGTGGGACATAACTGGCCGACCCGTCACAGTGTTCAAGAGAGAACTGAATAAACGCCTCCAAAGGATACCTGATCAACGAGGCTGTGACTCATACGTCAGGCTGCGA
>NC_091176.1:1350802-1368302 GCF_040958095.1 Procambarus clarkii
ACCCCCTCTCTCTCTCTCTCTCTCTCACCCCCTCTCTCTCTCTCTCTCTCTCACCCCCTCTCTCTCTCTCTCTCTCTCACCCCCTCTCTCTCTCTCTCTCTCTCACCCCCTCTCTCTCTCTCTCTCTCTCACCCCCTCTCTCTCTCTCTCTCTCTCACCCCCTCTCTCTCTCTCTCTCTCACCCCCTCTCTCTCTCTCTCACCCACCCCCTCTCTCTCTCTCTCACCCCCTCTCTCTCTCTCTCTCACCCCCTCTCTCTCTCTCTCTCACCCCCTCTCTCTCTCTCACCCCCTCTCTCTCTCTCACCCCCTCTCTCTCTCTCTCACCCCCTCTCTCTCTCTCTCACCCCCTCTCTCTCTCTCACCCCCTCTCTCTCTCACCCCCTCTCTCTCTCACCCTCTCTCTCTCACCCCCTCTCTCTCTCACCCCCTCTCTCTCTCACCCCCTCTCTCTCTCACCCCCTCTCTCTCTCACCCCCTCTCTCTCTCACCCTCATTCCTTCTATTATTTTATATCTCTACTGTCACCTTACGAGATGAAAAATGTCCACATGCAAAAGGAAACTTTCTTAACTGATAAAGCACCGAAGGTGGGAAATGAAGCAACAAACACACACTCACCCACACGTCACATGACAAAGACACTAACAACCACACTCTCTGTGGCTCGTGGCAAGAACTACTAAGAGTGGCAGGAAGGATACGAAGAACGTGAAGATGAGAAAGAAAAATGAAAAAAAAAAACATAAGACATACAGAGAGTAATTTAGAAAGTTAGACATGCTGAAATAGTGATGAGACACAATGCACACAGACACAGGAGCCGGAGGCTGAGTGGACAGCACGCTTGATACGTAGTCATGTGGTCTGAGGTTCGATTCCCAAGGCCGGCAGAAACAAATAGGCAGTTTCTTTCACCATGATGTCCCTGTTACCTAGCAGTAAATAGGTACCTGGGAGTTAGACATCTGCTACGGGCTGCTTCCTGGTGTGTGTGTGTGTGTGTAAAAATAGTAGTTAGTAACAGTTGATTGATTGACAGTTGAGAGGCGGGCCGAAAGAACAGAGCTCAACCCCCGCAAGAACAACTAGGTGAATACAACTAGGTGAAAACAATCCCTCACTCACACACACAAACACACACACACTGGGCTCACACTCACTCACACACACTATCTCCCTCACCCATCTCTCTCTCTCTCTCTCTCTCTCTCTCTCTCTCTCTCTCTCTCTCTCTCTCTCTCTGTCACACACACACACTTCCTCCTTATCTCTCCCCCTAACTTCTCTCCCTCACTCACCCCCTTCCATTGTCCTCCCTCCCTTCGTTCTTCCCCTCCCCCTCTCCCTCCTCCCCCCCCCCCACACACACAGGTCAAGCAGAATGGTAAGAAAACAGACCAAAGTTTTTGGAGAGGAACAGGAAGACCCATACATGGAATTTATGGCTCAGGCATGAAGGGAAATCAGGGAGGAAATAAAGGACGTGAGGGAAACTATAAGTAAACTGCAGATGGAACCAAGTGCAGCACAAGAGGAGATAAACATAAAAACAGGCCCTCCTCAGACTCTGGCCCAGGTAACAGGGGATGCAGCAATGGCAGGGACCCCTACAATGGGTGCCACCTTTACTGAAATACTGAAGAGCCCAGATGCCATGTCCACAGTCAAGGAAGTTGTAATGAAAGCAGTAACATCACAGGAGGCAGCTAGATGCACAAACCAGCTAATGGAAAGGAAAAGAGCTGTAGTAGTGGTAGGTGTTAAGGAACAAGAAGGTTCCACCAGGGAAGAATGGAGGACTAAAGACAAAGCTGCAGTGGCAGGGATACTAAAGGAGATAGGAATGGAAGGGGCTGAACGAGACATAGAACAGTTTTTCCGGGTTGGCCAGTACATAAAAGACAGAGATTCATCAAGATAGTATTCAGGAACGAGGCCACCAAAGAGGACATCCTAGTAAAGAAGAACAAACTGAAAAATGCAAGGAATTACAGAGAGGTATACCTTCAGAGGGACATGACCAGGGACGAGATAATAAGGACTGCAGATGCAAGGAAAAGGCGCAAGGAGAGGGAAGGGAGCCAAGGATCAGCCTCCATCCCAGCACTCCCAAAGGGGAGTGGGGAACCCCAATCCAGCAGTTCAGGAACCCCAGAAGGTAATGCAACACCCCAACCCACCACCCCATAGGGCCCCCGTCTACCCCTCCTTGCCCTTACATAATGCCCACCATATCACCCAAATCCTCCCTCCCCCCTTACCCTGAGTATCCCCTGCCTTCCCATCCCCTGGTCTTCTTCCTGCCACAAGCAGGCCCAGGCAAGACCTAGGCCCTCCATCTCCCACCCCACCTCCCCCAATCCCCTGTTAACTACACCACCCCATGTAATCCCTCCCCCCAACCCTAAGCACTCCTTCCCCCCCCCCCCCCCTCAGGACTTCTTCCTGGCCCAAGCAGGCCTGGGCAAGACTTAAGCCCTTTATTGCCCTCCTCACCTCCCCCTGAACCCCTGGGAACTTCCCTACGAGAGGAGGAGCCTATCCAAGGTAGAAATGCTCATGGGTCAACTTCCTACACTTGTGGGGAGGGTGAAAATGGATATAGGAAAGTGAGCTTAAAGGTAATGTACTCAAAGATTGATGGAATTACCAATAAAGCAAGCGAACTGGCGGAAAGGGTGCAGGAAGAAGTAAGTAAGTAATTATCAAAAGAAGGCACCAAACCGGGAAGGCTATGTAGCACCATCAAATACGCAAAATAATCAGAGGGCGCTAAATATCACCAAGGATGCCAATACGAGAACAAAAACGCATAAGGCGAACGGTATCAAAAGTATCCGAGTCACCAAGAATTCTATCGAGGGACAGGTGACCGCGAGGGGCGGTCGGAAAGCAAGACACACGCTCGTCCTGGAAGTCAGGACATTCAAGAAGGACATGCACGACCGTAAGAGGGACAATGGAACTAGGACAATAAGGAGCAGGGCGGCGCTCCATCAAGTGACCATGGGTTAAGTGAGTATGGCCAATACGCAACCTCGCCAGAGCTGTTTCCCACCGCCGGTAACGGTGGAAGGAGGACGGCCACGAGGAAACACAACATTTAAGAGTACGTAGCTTGTTACCAGTAACAGACAACCAAGAAGCCTGCCAACGGGTAAGGACTGAGGAATGGATAACCGGGTAAAAGTCGGAATACGGAATGCCTTTGCGAGAGATGGGACAAGAGCGGACAGCTTCCTTGGCGGCAGCATCCGCACGCTCATTTAAAGACACACCAATATGGCTGGGAACCCAACAAAAACTCAACCGACTTAAATTTACTGTGAACGAGAAACAGCCAATGCTGGATCTCGACAACTACTGGATGAACCGGATTAAAGGACCCGAGAGCCATGAGGGCACTACGAGAGTCAACAACAACCACAAAGGAAGACTGACAACGAGAAAGCAGGAGACGAAGAGCATAGAGAATAGCATAAAGTTCCGCTGTAAAGATGCTAGTCTCCGGAGGCAAGCGACACATATAAGAGCGATCAGGAAAAACAACAGAGTAGCCAACACCGTCCGCTGACTTAGACCCATCGGTGAAGACAGAAACGGAGCGGGAGTGAGAAGAAAAGTGCTCGAGGAAAAGGCGTTTTAGAACCGTAGGAGGGGTAAAAGCTTTAGTGATACGGGTCAAGGATGTACAAAATCGCGGAAGAGGGACCCTCCACGGGGGCAAAGAAGGAACAACACGAGGAGAAACATCAGAAATACGAACGGAAAGAGAATCCTGTAGGCGAGATAACCGGACAGAAAGAGGGAGGTGGTGAAGAGGAACAGGAACCGCAGGAGGGGTAAAAGTTAAAGCACGACAGAGGCGAGAGGAAGGATGTTGCAAGGACCGCGCAAGATAGCGAAGACAGTAGCGATCACGGCGGTCCTGGAGAGACAGGAAGCCAGTGTCAACATACAAGCTAAGGATGGGAGTCGAACGAAAGGCACCAGAACTGAGGCGCAACCCAGTATGGTGCAAAGCATCAAGACGGCGAAGAGTAGAAGGAGAAGCAGACGAGTAAGCAGGGCAACCATAATCGAGCTTAGACAGGACGAGAGAGGAATGTAAAGCAAGGAGAGTGCGCCTATCTGCCCCCCAAGAAGTATGGGACAAGACCCGAAGGAGGGTAAGGGCCTTAGAGCACTCAACACGGAGGTAAGAGATATGGGGAGACCAAGACAAACGAGTGTCAAGGAATAACCCCAAAAGCTTCGCGGAATCTTTGTATTCAAGGGGATGACCATAAAGTGACAAAGAGGGACGAAGAACAACCCGTTTCCGCGTAAAAGTCATGGCACAAGTCTTAGAAGTAGAGAACTTGAAGCCATGACCAGTGGCCCAAGACGACACGGCATCAATTGCAAGTTGAAGCCGGCGTTGAAGTAGAGGCGAATCATCACCCTGACAACAAAGGGTAAGATCATCGACATAGAGAGCGGAGAAGACACCAGAAGGAAGAGAGGAAAGAAGACCATTGAGGGCAACCAGAAAAAGAGTAGTGCTCAGAACACTACCCTGGGGCACACCTTCGTATTGCTGAAAAGAGGGAGAGAGAGCGGTACCAAGGCGCACCCGAAAGGAACGACGAGAGAGGAAGCTGCGGAGAAAGAGAGGGAGATGACCACGAAGGCCAAAAGAATGAAGTTGAGATAGGATATGATAACGCCAAGTGGTGTCGTAAGCCTTTTCTAGGTCAAAAAGGACGGCAACAACGGAGGTCTTCGCAGCAAAAGCAGAACGAATATAGACCTCCAAGTTCACCAGGACATCTGTCGTGCTGCGGCACTTGCGGAAACCAAATTGAGAAGGGGAGAGGAGGTGATGGTGTTCCAGGAACCACATCAGACGAACGTTAACCATACGTTCAAAGAGTTTGCAGACACAACTTGTGAGAGCAATAGGGCGAAAGTCCTTAGGGGAAGTACCCAGAGACCCCGGTTTGCGAACAGGGAGGACAACGGCATCGAGCCAGTCCTCAGGGACTGACAACGACTCCCAGATCCAATTATACAGACTCAGTAAATACTGAGACGTGCTCGGAGGGAGATGGCGAAGCATCTCATAATGAATACCATCGGAGCCCGCCGCCGTAGAACCGCAGAGGGCCAGGGCAGAACGAAGTTCAGAGAGAGAGAAGGGATCATTATAGGGAAGCTGAAGATGAGTGCAGAAATCTAAAGGACGAGACTCATGGACAGGTTTACGAAGAAGGAAAGATTGGGGAAGATGAAGACCAGAGCTAACAGAAGAAAAGTGGGAACCCAGTTCGGAAGCGACCTGCAACGGGTCCGCCACAAGAGTATCATGGAGGTGAAGGACCGGTGAAACATCGGGAACGAACTAACCCGCTATCTTGCAGATACGCTTCCAGATCTGGGCCAGAGGGGTTTCCGACGTAATTGTTGAGACATAAGATGCCCAACATTCACGTTTAGCCGTACGGATGGCCCTACGGGCCACCGCACTCGCTTTCCGAAAGAAAAGAAAAGAATCGGTCGTCTGCCTACGGCGGTGCCTCTTCCAGGCTGCACGCTTACAGCGGACAGCCCGAGCACAGTCCGCATTCCACCAGGGAACGCACTTCCGTGGACCCTGAGAGGAAGAGCGAGGAATAGAGCGGAGGGCAGCGTTGAAGACAGTGTCATGAAAAAGGAGGAGAGCGCGAGAGAGGGGCAGAAGGGAGAGGTCAGAGAGAGTAGCACTGAGGGAAAATAGGGTCCAGTCCGCCTTAGCAAACTGCCACCTAGGGAAAGAGAGGGAAGGGTGAAAAGAGAAAAAGGAAACAAGGATGGGGAAATGATCACTTCCATGGAGGTCATCAAGAACCTGCCACGTGAAATCTAAGTAAAGAGAAGAAGAGCAGAGAGAAAGATCAAGACAAGAAAGGGTGCGAGTCCGAGAGTCCAAATGAGTGGGCTCACCAGAATTCAGAAGAGACAGGGAAGAAGAGAGGAGAAACGGCTCAAGGAGGCGACCCCGGGTATTCGTCAGAACGTCACCCCAAAGAGAATGACGACAATTGAAGTCACCCAGCAGGAGCACAGGCTCCGGCGAGGAGTCTAGGAGGTGTTTCAAATCAGGAAGAGAGAGCGGGACACTCGGGGGGAGATAAATGGAACAAACTGTGTACTATTTCCCCACAAAGATACGAGCAGCAGAACAATGGAGAGGCGAAGGAAAAAGTAAAGGAACAAAGGGAACATCAGCCCGAATCAAGAGAGCAGAAGAATTAGAAGCCCCAGCAATGGCTGGGGGGGGGGTAGAGAAAGGAATAGCCACGAAAACGACCAGGACGAGCACCAAGCATTGGCTCCTGGAGACAGACACAAAGGGGCGAAAACCGCGAAATCAGAAGTTGGAGTTCGAGGAAATTGGCGTAATGACCTCGAACGTTCCATTGAAGAATGGACAACGACGAGAAGAGAAAGGACAAAAACAGAGAACAAGGAAGAAACAAAGGCGAAAGAGTTTCAGAGCACGTTAAAGAATAACAGGGTCGGAATCAGGGTCAGCAAAGTCAGGGTTAGGGGGCATGGGTAAACTGAGCAAAGACGGAGGGAAGGAAACGGGAGAACAGATCAGAGGTGGGCGGGCAGGGTCCGGAGGAGGAGGAGGAAGAGGAGGAGGAGGAGGAAGAGGCTCCGCTCTCCGGAGACAACGGAGAGGAGCAGTCAAGGACAGCAGCAGGAAGAGGGGGAGTAGAAAGAGGGGAGCGCACCCCAGCAAGAGCAGCAACCGAAAGGGAAGCAGGGGCCAAAGAAACCTCCATAGCAGGAACAGGGGGCGCAAGCACTGAAACGGAAGAGGAAGGAGCAACAGAGCCAGAAGGAGGAGCCGAGGAAGAAAGCGAAGCCTTCTTACCCGCCGGGGAAGAGGAAGGAGAGGAGCCAGGCTTACGCTTCTGACTTAAAGAGACCGGTGTCCCAGCAACTACGTACCGGGCAACGGATTCCAGTGTCTCAACAGGAGAAGCCGAACGAGAGCACACACGACGGCCGTTAGGAGAGCGATGGACATCCGCCCGCACCGACAGGCGGTGGGGAGAGCCGATAGATGGAGGAAGAGGATGGGAAGGAGGATCGGAGGGGGGGAAGGAGGATCGGAGGGTGACAAGGAGAAGACACAGAAGACACGACAGACCGGGTAGAAGGAAGGGGAACCCCAGACAGAGGACCAGGAGGAGGATCCTTCGGGAGAGAACCCAAAGGGACGGAGGAAGGGGCAGTGGGCGCATCAGGGTCCAAGGCCCAGAAACGGTTGTGAGTCTGAGGAAGGCGGGAAGGACGAGGAGAGGAAGAGCGCAACACGCGAGCATAAGAGATATTAGCATAAGGCGGGAGCCGGCGAACCTGGCGCCTCGCCTCAGTTAAAGATAAACGCTCCCAGTGCTTCAAGTTGAGGACGGCTGCCTCAAGCTTGTAATGGACACACGCACGGGAGAAGGTAGGATGGGCCTCACCGCAGTTGAGGCAACGAGCCTGGGGAGAAGCGCACTCCGACTTAAGAGTGACCTTCGCCACCACACAAAGGACAGAGAGAGACAGTCCCGGAGCAGCGGAGGGCACCATGCCCAAACCTCCAGCACTTGTTGCAGAGCCGAGGAGAAGGAATGTACTCCTGGACAGAGCACCTGGCACCAGCAAGAATGACAGAGGGTGGAAGGGTCCTACCATCAAAGGTAATCTTCACAACCCGGAGGGGTTGACGGCGACTACCACGAGGGGGACGAGTAAACGTGTCCACCTGGAGAATAGAATGGCCCTGGGCAGCGAGGATATGTCGAATATCGTCGTGGCAGTCGCGCAGGTCCCGAACACCGGTCGCAACATGGGGCGGGAGCAAAATAGTGCCAACACTGGCATTCAACTGAGCGTTCTTCGAGACCCGAACGGGGGTCTCGCCAAGGCAGGATAAGGCAGCCAAGCGGGAAGCAGCATCCTGAGAAGGAGCAGCAACGACACGTGTACCGAGACGAGTGGGGTTGAAAGTAATGGAGGCATCCACGGAATCAATGAGATGTCGATGGAGGGAGAAATCGTCAGGAGGCGCAGAATCAAGAGGGAGGAGATCAAAATATTTGGCCCACGAAGCGGGACCAAACAAGGCTTGATAGGTAGCAGAACTGGAAGGAATCGAGCGAGGGCGCAGGAAGAAAACCCAGATGTAATAGGACTCACAGAAACAAAATTGTTGGGAGTCATAACAGATGCTGTGTTTCCAAAGGATTACTGTATAGTAAGGATAGAAAGGTAAGGGAGAGGAGGTGGAGGAGTGGCCCCGTTGACAAGGAAGGATTGGAGCTTTGATGAGATGGAAATTCCTGGCTGAGACGGATTCTGAGATTACATAACAGGAACAATAACAATGGGTGTACCGAAGATAATAGTGGCAGTCATTTACAACCCTCCACTAAATGACAGAAAACCCAGAAAGGAGTTTGATAGGAACAACATGGCAACCAAAAATATAATAGAGAGAACAGCTTCAGTTGTCTGTAGGAATGGCTGCAGACTCTTAATCATGTTCGATTTCCACCATGGAAAGATAGACTGGGAGAATGGGGACCCACAGGGAGATGCAGATACACGGAAAGCTAAACTCCTGGAAGTGGCAACAAGGAACTTTTTGAGCCAACATATCAGGGAACCCACAAGAATGAGAGGCAATAATGAACCAGCTAGACTCGACCTGATATTCACCTTGAATGAGTCAGAAATAAGAAAAGTCAAATTTGAAGCCACAATAGGAATGAGTGACCACATTGTATTGACATTTGAGTATCTGGTGGAGGTAGGGATAACATATCCAAGGATGGGATAAGAACGGAAAAGACTGAATTACCGAAGAGGAAAATATGATGAGATGAACTTCCTAAGGGGAATACCATGGGAAACAGAACTGAGAGAAGAATGTACAGGAAATGATGGCCTATGTCACCCAGAAATGCCAGGAAGCTGCAGACAGATTTATCCCAGTGCAAAAGGAGAAAGGCAAAAAGCAACAGAAGAATCCATGGTTCAACCAGGAATGTAAGGTAGCGAAGCAAGTAAGTAAAAGAACATGGAGAAACTACAGGAATAACAGAACGCCAGAGAGCAGGGAGAGATACCAGAGGGCCAGGAATGAGTACCTCAGAGTGACGAGTGAAGCAGAGACACAGTATGAAAATGACATCGCGAGTAAAGCTAAGATCCAACCAAAACTGCTCCACAGTCACATCAGGAGGAAAACAGCGGTGAAGGAACACGTGATGAAACTGAGAATAGGGAAGAATAGATACACTGAGAATGACAAGGTGGTGTGTGAAGAACTCGACAAGAAATTCCAGGAGGTCTTCACAAAAGAACAAGAAGCCCCTGCACTAAATGAGGAGGCGGCAAACCAAGCAACCTTGGAGGATTTTGACCTCACCAGTGATGAGGTCAAAAAGAATCTGTTGGAGCTGAATGTGACAAAGGCTGTTGGGCCTGACAGAATCTCACCATAGATACTAAAGGAAGGTGCAGAAGCACTAAGCGTGCCACGCTCTGTGGTGTATAACAGGTCACTGGAAACAGGAGACCTACCGTAAAGCTGGAAGACAGCTAATGTAGTCCCAATATACAAAAAGGGTGACAGGCAAGAGGCACTGAACTACAGGCCAGTTTTCCTAACTTGTATACCATGCAAGGTGATGGAGAATATCGTGAGGAAAAGGCTCATAGAGCATCTGGAGGGAAATAGCTTTGTAACACACCACCAGCATGGGTTCAGAGATGGTAAATCGTGCCACACAGGGTTAATAGAATTCTATGACCAAGCAACAAAAAGTAGGCAAGAAAGAGAAGGGTGGGCAGACTGCATTTTCATGGACTGTCAGAAAGCTTTTGACACAGTACCCCATAAAAGGCTGTTACGAAAGTTGGAGCAACAGGCAGGAGTAAAAGGGAACGTGCTCCAGTGGATAAGGGAGTATCTATGCAACAGCGAATAGCGAGTAACTGTGAGGGGAGAGGCATCAGAGTGACGAGATGTCACCAGCGGAGTCCCACAGGGCTCTGTACTTGGACCCATCCTGTTCCTAATATATGTAAACGATCTTACAGAGGGTATAGACTCATTCCTCTCAATGTTTGCTGATGATGCAAAAATTATGAGAAGAATCAAGACAGATGAAGATCGACAGAGACTACAGGATGACCTGGACAGACTGGAGGAATGGCTTAGAAAATGGCTGCTAAAGTTCAACTCAGGAAAATGCAAAGTAATGAAATTAGGCGAAGGGAGCAGAAGGCTGAACACAAGGTACCAAAGGCTGAACACAAGGTACCATCTGGGAGGTGAAATCCTGCAAGAGTCAAATAGAGAAAGAGATCTGGGGGTTGATATCACACCGAACCTGTCCCCAGAGGCCCACAATAAAAGGATATCATCAGCAGCATATGCTAGACTGGCCAACATAAGAACTGCCTTTAGAAACTTGTGTAAGGACTCGTTCAGGACCCTGTATACCACTTATGTCAGACCAATCCTAGAATATGCAGCTCCAGCTTGGAATCCATACCTAGTTAAACACAAGACAAAGTTAGAGAAGGTTCAGCGGTATGCCACCAGACTCGTTCCGGAACTGAGAGGTATGAGCTAAGAGGAAAGGCTAAAGGAGCTGAAACTCACGGCTCTGGAAGACAGAAGAGTAAGGGGAGACATGATAACTACCTACAAAATTCTCAGGGGGAATTGACAGGGTGGACAAAGACAAACATTTTATCATGGGTTGAACACGAACAAGGGGGGACAGAGGAAAACTGAGTACCCAAATGAGCCAAAGAGACATTAGAAAGAACTTTTTCAGTGTCAGAGTAGTTAACAGATGGAATGCATTAAGTAGTGATGTGGTGGAGGCTGACTCCATACACATTTTCAAGTGTAGATATGATAGAGCCCAGTAGGCTCAGGAATCTGTACACCAGTTGATTGACAGTTGAGAGGCGGAACCAAAGAACCTAAGCTCAATTCCCGCAAGCACAACTAGGCGAGTACACACACACGCGCGAGCACGCGCTCTCACACACACAAACACACATTGCTGTAAGCAACCGATGGCTAGAAAGGTGGGATCCAAGAGTCAATGCTCGATCCTGCAGGCACAAGTAGGCGAGTACACACCACACACACACACACACACACACACACACACACACAAGGGGTCTGGTAGCCGAGTGGACAGCGCGGGGGACTCGTAATCCTAGGGTCCGTGTTCGATCTCCGGCGATGGCGGAAAACAAATGGGCAGAGTTTCTTTCACCCTGTTGCCCCTGTTACCTAGCAGTAAATAGGTACCTGGGAGTAAGACAGCTGTTACGCGCTGCTTCCTGGGGATGTATTCACCTAGTTGTGCTTGCGGGGGTTGAGCTCTGCTCTTTCGACCCGCCTCAACTGTCAATCAACTGTTTACTAACTACTTTTTTTCCCCACACCACACACACACACACACACACCAGGAAGCAGCCCGTGACAGCTGACTAACTCCCAGGTACCTATTTACTGCTAGGTAACAGGGGCATTCAGGGTGAAAGAAACTTTGGCCATTTGTTTCTGCTTGGTGCGGGAATCGAACCCGCGCCACAGAAGTACGAGTCCTGCGCCCTATCCACCAGGTTACCAGGCCCCTGTTGTGTGGGCGGGTGTGTTAGAAATATAGGTATAAGGCATAACAGAAAAAAATAATTTGGATAGAAAGATGGAGTTCAAGAGTGAATAGCTCGATTCTGCAGATACAAATAGCAAATCCACAGAGATAGATACACCAAGAACGAGTGAGAATCACAGTGTGAGACAAAAAGAGATTGAGACACACAGAAAGAAGAGTTGATTTTCTAATAAAAAAAAACAGTGCTTACGTCCCCCCACCCCTTCCCCCCCCCCCTTCTACTCCCAACACTACACCTTATTCGCGTGTTTGTTTTTCTTCCAAACACAGCCTGAGTCAGCGAGGGGGGGGGGGGGAGGCTGGGGGGGGGGTGTAAAAGAGATGCTTGCCTCGTATAAGGACCTCCGACACTTACATTCTTATCGCCGCGAAAGGGGCCGCCTGATTAACCTTATCTTGGAGCCTCAGCCAAATTCCTTAATATATATATATATATATATATATA
The DNA here is from genome assembly GCF_040958095.1 of Procambarus clarkii. Lineage (NCBI taxonomy): Eukaryota > Metazoa > Arthropoda > Malacostraca > Decapoda > Cambaridae > Procambarus > Procambarus clarkii. The sequence goes on from NC_091176.1 coordinate 1,362,982, forward strand.
TATATATATATATATATATATATATATATATATATATATATATATATATATGTATATGTAAATGTTCATTTGTTCACAATCGCTAATCTCCGCAAGTTCTTCACCGATTGCTTTGAAATTTTGACACAACGTTCCATTCAAATACGCGCGTTTATATATATATATATATATATACTTACTATATACATGCCATGCCAGTGATAGGTAAAAATATGTTTTTTTTTAAAGCGCCATCTGTTTGCACGTAAAAGCAACACACGCTATACTAAATATGTTACGATTGTAATAACATTGGATAACATTGAAACATTTCAATGTTTCCAATTTCCATTGATAAATTGAATTTTCATAGATTTCGATTTATTTTCATTTTGATTGAATTATTATGTGTGACATTGCATTGGAATTGAGCTGTGTTGTTTACCATACAGTTCATTTCGTGAGTATAGCTTATTTTTTTATTCATTGTTTTTCCATTTCGTTTTTTAACTGTTCCTATTTTTCAGTGATGGGAACATCCGATCATTTGGGAACGCATCGGACGTTCCCAAAGTGGGGAGTGGTGGGGAGGACGAGGGGACAGGGGAGGGGAGGAATGGTGGGGAGGACGGGGGAAAATGGGAGGGTTGCTGAGCCACAGCAACGCGTGGCCGGGTACAGCTAGTTTTTAATATATGCGCAGAATAAGTTAAAAGTGAAACATAAGATATATAATATTTTTACAAACACACAACACACCCCATGCAATAGGGACTAGCCTAGTGGCATACCTCTGAACTTTTTCCAGTTTCGCCTTGTGCTTGACAAGGCACAGGTTCCATGCTGGGGCCGCATACTCCAGGATTGGCCTTACATACGTGGTATACAAAGTTCTGAATGATTCCTTACACAGATTTCTGAAGGCGGTTCTGATATTGGCTATAGCCTTGCATACGCCGCTGATGTTATTCTTTTGGTGTGGGCTTCAGGAGACAGGTTTGGTGTGATATCAACTCCTAGATCTTTCTCTCTGCCCGATTCGTGAAGGATCTTTTTCTCGTATTCGGTATCCTGTGTCTAGCCGCCTGCTTCCTCCTCCTAGTTTCATTACCTCATACAATCTTCCTCTGTTTTAAGCCTCTGGTCACTCTACTGTGTACTCACCTATTTGTGCTTGCGGGGGTTGAGCTTTGGCTCTTTGGTCCCGCCTCTCAACCGTCAATCAACTGGTGTGTGTGTGTTGGAGACACATGCATCTAGTGTCTCTCCAACATGATTGAGTCAGTACATTAGACAACCGACGGTCAGAAAGGCGAGGTCCAAGAGCTAACAGCTCGACATTACAGACACATATGGTAAATACAAAATAGTAATATCATACACACACACTCCAGGTCGTCCATCCGCCAACTCAAACCCTCCCAAATGGCACTCGACCGTCAGCCGTCTGAGATATACGCTAAATTGGCAATTTTCTTGTAATCGGAGAAGTGGCACCCGGCGCCAACACGAAGGGTGATCTCCCTATTATCTTATCTTATCTTATCTCGAGAGAGAGAGAGAGAGAGAGAGAGAGAGAGAGAGAGAGAGAGAGAGAGAGAGAGAGAGAGAGAGAGAGAGAGAGAGAGAGAGAGAGAGAGAGAGAAAAAAAAAAAGAGAGATAGAGAAAAAGAGAGAGATAGAAGGGGTAGGGGGGGTATGGTGGAGAGAGAAAAGGAGGAGATAGAGTGGTGGGGAGGAGGAACTTGAGGGAGAAAGTTGAGGAAGGTAAGGGAGGGAGGGAGAGAAGAAGGGAAGGAGGGAGAGAAGAAGGGAGGGAGGGAGAGAAGGAGGGAGGGGGAGAGGGGGGGGGGAGTGGGAGTGGGGTACTAGGAGTGGGGTACTAGGAGTGGGGTACTAGGAGTGGGGTACTAGGAGTGGGGTACTAGGAGTGGGGTACTAGGAGTGGGGTACTAGGAGTGGGGTACTAGGAGTACTCACTCCTAGAACTCACCTAGTCACGTTTGTGGGACTGAGCTTTGGCTCTTTGTTCCTGTATTTCAACTGCCAGTCAACTGGTAGACAGGTTCCCAAGCCTATTGGGCTCTATCCAACCTGTCCTCTATCATATGTTAATCTGAACCTAGATATGACATTCTAGGCATACCAGTGCACATGATATATTACCATCAGTACCTCATGCCTAGTCATCGTGACTAGAACAAACTGTGACACCTCACGTGCATACTGCAGTGTTGTTATCCCGCCTGGTGTGGGGGCAGGTGTGGCCTCCACACCTGCCCCCACACACACACAACTGCTACGGCCACCCTCTATACCAGTACAACTGTGTAGAATAATATATTTCCTCACTTACATCACTTTCAGACGTGCCGCATTTTCATGAATAAATGATAATAATAATGATGTTTAGTATTGTGATTATGACAACCAACAAACACAACAAAAACATGAAAGAATTCAATTTCTGTCTTTATTATGCACCCCATACCCATACCGTGGGCTTGTTATCTTGAGGTTATCTTGAGATGATTTCGGGGCTTTTTTAGTGTCCCCGCGGCCCGGTCCTCGACCAGGCCTCCACCCCCAGGAAGCAGCCCGTGACAGCTGACTAACACCCAGGTACCAATTTTACTGCTAGGTAACAGGGGCATAGGGTGAAAGAAACTCTGCCCATTGTTTCTCGCCGGCGCCTGGGATCGAACCCAGGACCACAGAATCACAAATACCGCGTGCTGTCCGCTCGGCCGACCGGCTCCCAGTGTAAACCAGCGGTGGTGTAAAGGGTTACAGAGGCACATAGAGGGTTCAGCAACTGAACCCTCTAGTTCGTTTAGCTAAGCAAATAACAATATTTAACGCTAGTTACAAAATTATCAATGTTGAAATTGATAATTTAATAAAATGAAATTTGAAATTGATAATTTGGCGCATTTGAAATATGCGCCAAATTTAGACAACAACAAATTTAACTCCAAACATTTAGATTTTAGGAAAAATCAAATCTCCAGGATTGTAGAACAGCTGTGCACGCTACATGTAAAAATGATGAGAATCGGTCAGAAATTTGATTTTTGAAGCCGACTTGAATTTGAAATTCTAGTTACAGATATAATTGAAGTTATCGACAATGAATAAGGTTGCTCTAATTCGTTAATTTACTTGAATGTTTTAATAAACACTGTTTGGTACTCGTACTCGAATATGTGAAAGTTGTAGGTCACTGATCTGATGCTGTGCTTTAACCCTTAAACTGCACAAAACCTCTCATGATGTGTGACACTGAACTCAGTTTTTAAAATTTTCTGAAATTCTTTCAAATGTTTTCTGAATAATCTACTGGGGAAATGCTCCAACTTTGTCTAAATGATACCAGCATAACTTCAAAAACAAGAAAATAAAAAAATAACTATAATTGAATATTGAAAACTTCTGATTTTGAAATCGGCTGCAAAAACAAAAATATAGCCATTTGTTCATATAGTGTTATATGTTAGGGGCCTGGTGGATAGCGCGCAGGACTCGTAATTCTGTGGCGCGGGTTCGATTCCCGCACGAGGCAGAAACAAATGGGCAAAGTTTCTTTCACCCTGAATGCCCCTGTTACCTAGCAGTAAATAGGTACCTGGGAGTTAGTCAGCTGTCACAGGCTGCTTCCTGGGGGTGGAGGCCTGGTCGAGGACCGGGCCGCGGGGACACTAAAAAGCCCCGAAATAATCTCAAGATAACCTCAAGATAGAAGATGTTGTATACACATGTACACACCCTCATACATACATGTACATATACGTATACACATACATATCTAATCACCCACACAAATACACACCTCAATAATCTGTGTGTCACAAGTGACATTACATGATAGAGACGACGTTTCCGTCATTCCTGGATATCTTTTTTGTTTTGTTTTACCTAACACTAGGGTTCATAGGGGCTGACAGATGACGTACCTAGTGAAAGTGCAAGCACGAGCTGTTATCCTACCTGTGCTCATCTCAAGCCTGCTCCTTATCTTGTGACAACAATTGTTTAAAGTGTCCAGGAGAAGCGAAACGTCTTCACTTTAGTTTTATGTGTGTGATGTTGGTTTTAACCCCGTTACTGCCACGTACCATCTAACAGTGTTATTGTTAGATGTTAATATTGTTAGATTATTGTTAAATATTATCTTTATTAACAAGAATCAGTGGGGACATGATCACGGTTAGGTGGGATGGTTGGGTTAGGTGGGATGGTTGGGTTAGGTGGGATGGTTGGGTTTATCCGTTACTAGTCAGGTAAAACAGTTGCATTTCTTACGGAGCGGTAAATTACAAGGAGGTAGAGTAGAGACTACTGGAGGCTTGGTCTACACACACTGTATAGAGCAGCTATGGTAGCGTGATACAAGTTCTATACACACTCTGTATAGAGCAGCTATGGTAGTGTTACAAGGTCTATACACACACAATAGAGCAGTTATGGTAGAGTGTTACAAGGTCTATACACACACTATAGAGCAGCTATGGTAGAGTGTTACAAGGTCTATACACACACTATAGAGCAGCTATGGTAGAGTGTTACAAGGTCTATACACACACTATATAGAGCAGTTATAGAGTGTTACAAGGTCTATACACACACTATATAGAGCAGCTATAGAGTGTTACAAGGTCTATACACACACTATAGAGCAGCTATGGTAGCGTGATACAAGTTCTATACACACTATATAGAGCAGCTATGGTAGAGTGTTTCAAGGTCTATACACACTATAGAGCAGCTATGGTAGTGTTACAAGGTCTATAACATTACCCAGAAGCACAGTGGTGCGTCCAACCAGACTTCTCTTATAGCAATTTCTAATTGATAAGTGCACGCACGCACATTCACACAGATAAAGACAGACTATTTACCACAAGAGGCACACGCACTAGGGAACACAGGTGGAAATTGAGTGCCCAAATGAGCCATAGAGACGTTAGAAAGAATTTTTTCAGTGTCAGGGTAGTTAACAGGTGGAATGCATTAGGAAGTGATGTGGTGGAGGCTGACTCCATACACAGTTTCAAGTGTAGATATGATAGAGCCCAGTAGGCTCAGGAACCTGTACACCAGTTGATTGACAGTTGAGAGGCGGGACCAAAGAGCCAGAGCTCAACCCCCGCAAAGGCCCGGGTTCGATTACCGGCCGAGGCGGAAACAAATGGGCAGAGTATCTTTCACACTGAGGCGCCTGTTCACCTAGCAGTAAACAAGTAGCTGGTATTTTGACCGCTGCTATGGGCTGATTCCTGGGGATATGTGCTTGTGTGCGTGAGGTAGACACATATGTAGTAGATATTATTGGGCGAAAATAG
>NC_091176.1:1373302-1383302 GCF_040958095.1 Procambarus clarkii
AAGAACACCAGGAACCACAAGAACACCAGGAACCACAAGAACACCAGGAACCACAAGAACATGAACCACAAGAACATGAACCACAAGAACACCAGGAACCACAAGAACATGAACCACAAGAACACCAGGAACCCCAAGAACATCAGGAACCACAAGAACAGGAACCACAAGAACATCAGGAACCACAAGAACATGAACCACAAGAACATGAACCACAAGAACATCAGGAACCACAAGAACATGAACCACAAGAACATGAACCACAAGAACATCAGGAACCACAAGAACACCAGGAACCACAAGAACACCAGGAACCACAAGAACATGAACCACAAGAACACCAGGAACCACAAGAACATGAACCACAAGAACATGAACCACAAGAACATGAACCACAAGAACATCAGGAACCACAAGAACATGAACCACAAGAACACCAGGAACCACAAGAACATGAACCACAAGAACATCAGGAACCACAAGAACACCAGGAACCACAAGAACATCAGGAACCACAAGAACATCAGGAACCACAAGAACATCAGGAACCACAAGAACATGAACCACAAGAACATCAGGAACCACAAGAACATTAACCACAAGAACACCAGGAACCACAAGAACATCAGGAACCACAAGAACATCAGGAACCACAAGAACATCAGGAACCACAAGAACATCAGGAACCACAAGAACATGAACCACAAGAACATCAGGAACCACAAGAACATGAATCACAAGAACATCAGGAACCACAAGAACATCAGGAACCACAAGAACATCAACCACAAGAACATGAACCACAAGAACATCAGGAACCACAGGAACATGAACCACAAGAACATCAACCACAAGAACATGAACCACAAGAACATCAGGAACCACAAGAACACCAGGAACCACAAGAACACCAGGAACCACAAGAACATCAGGAACCACAAGAACATCAGGAACCACAGGAACATGAACCACAAGAACATGAACCAAAAGAACATCAGGAACCACAAGAACATCAGGAACCACAAGAACACCAGGAACCACAAGAACATGAACCACAAGAACACCAGGAACCACAAGAACATCAGGAACCACAAGAACATCAGGAACCACAGGAACCACAAGAACATCAGGAACCACAAGAACACCAGGAACCACAAGAACACCAGGAACCACAAGAACATGAACCACAAGAACACCAGGAACCACAAGAACATCAGGAACCACAAGAACATCAGGAACCACAGGAACCACAAGAACATCAGGAACCACAAGAACATCAGGAACCACAAGAACATCAGGAACCACAAGAACCACAAGAACATCAGGAACCACAAGAACACCAGGAACCACAAGAACACCAGGAACCACAAGAACACCAGGAACCACAAGAACATGAACCACAAGAACACCAGGAACCACAAGAACATGAACCACAAGAACACCAGGAACCACAAGAACATGAACCACAAGAACACCAGGAACCACAAGAACATGAACCACAAGAACACCAGGAACCACAAGAACATGAACCACAAGAACACCAGGAACCACAAGAACATGAACCACAAGAACATGAACCACAAGAACATCAGGAACCACAAGAACACCAGGAACCACAAGAACATGAACCACAAGAACATCAGGAACCACAAGAACATGAACAAGAACATGAAGAACACCAGTAACAGAGGTAACAGCACTAGACGCCAGGTGACCGGGGCTGTGTTTACAAAGACAGAGAGAGAGTGGGACGAGGGACAGACACACACTGACAACAAAGATAGGGCAGGAATGCCCACAAAAGCAAGAAAAACAAAGAGACGACCAACAACAGAGAGATGAATGCGAGAGGTAGTGATGAATAGTAGAAAATAAAAAGAGATGTTTCTCTCAGGAAGGGTGAGGAAGAGAGAGAGAAAGAGGGGTTGGGAGAGACCCACAGGGGGGGGGGGAGAAAGAGATAAGATAGATAGAAGATAGAGATAAAGATAGAGAAGAACAGAAGATAGAAAGAAGATAAAGCAACAGAAGCATTAACTAATTAATTTTGTGTTTAACCCAACATTTATTATATTATCAAGTGTCACACTGCAGGTGACACTGCAGGTGACACCCAGGTGACGACACTGCAGGTGACACCCAGGTGACGACACTGCAGGTGACACCCAGGTGACGACACTGCAGGTGACACCCAGGTGACGACACTGCAGGTGACACCCAGGTGACGACACTGCAGGTGACACCCAGGTGACGACACTGCAGGTGACACCCAGGTGACGACACTGCAGGTGACACCCAGGTGACGACACTGCAGGTGACACCCAGGTGACGACACTGCAGGTGACACCCAGGTGACGACACTGCAGGTGACAACACTGCAGGTGACACCCAGTCGACAACACTGCAGGTGACACCCAGTCGACAACACTGCAGGTGACACCCAGTCGACAACACTGCAGGTGACACCCAGTCGACAACACTGCAGGTGACACCCAGTCGACAACACTGCAGGTGACACCCATTCGACAACACTGCAGGTGACACCCAGTCGACAACACTGCAGGTGACACCCAGTCGACAACACTGCAGGTGACACCCAGTCGACAACACTGCAGGTGACACCCAGTCGACAACACTGCAGGTGACACCCAGTCGACAACACCGCAGGTGACACCCAGTCGACAACACTGCAGGTGACACCCAGGTGACAACACTGCAGGTGACACCCAGTCGACAACACTGCAGGTGACACCCAGGTGACAACACTGCAGGTGACACCCAGGTGACAACACTGCAGGTGACACCCAGGTGACAACACTGCAGGTGACACCCAGGTGACAACACTGCAGGTGACACCCAGGTGACAACACTGCAGGTGACACCCAGGTGACAACACTGCAGGTGACACCCAGGTGACAACACTGCAGGTGACACCCAGGTGACAACACTGCAGGTGACAACACTGCAGGTGACACCCAGGTGACAACACTGCAGGTGACACCCAGTCGACAACACCGCAGGTGACACCCAGTCGACAACACCGCAGGTGACACCCAGTCGACAACACCGCAGGTGACACCCAGTCGACAACACCGCAGGTGACACCCAGTCGACAACACCGCAGGTGACACCCAGTCGACAACACTGCAGGTGACACCCAGTCGACAACACTGCAGGTGACACCCAGTCGACAACACTGCAGGTGACACCCAGTCGACAACACTGCAGGTGACACCCAGTCGACAACACTGCAGGTGACACCCAGTCGACAACACTGCAGGTGACACCCAGTCGACAACACTGCAGGTGACACCCAGTCGACAACACCGCAGGTGACACCCAGTCGACAACACTGCAGGTGACACCCAGGTGACAACACTGCAGGTGACACCCAGTCGACAACACTGCAGGTGACACCCAGGTGACAACACTGCAGGTGACACCCAGGTGACAACACTGCAGGTGACACCCAGGTGACAACACTGCAGGTGACACCCAGGTGACAACACTGCAGGTGACACCCAGGTGACAACACTGCAGGTGACACCCAGGTGACAACACTGCAGGTGACACCCAGGTGACAACACTGCAGGTGACACCCAGGTGACAACACTGCAGGTGACACCCAGGTGACAACACTGCAGGTGACAACACTGCAGGTGACACCCAGGTGACAACACCGCAGGTGACACCCAGTCGACAACACCGCAGGTGACACCCAGTCGACAACACCGCAGGTGACACCCAGTCGACAACACCGCAGGTGACACCCAGTCGACAACACCGCAGGTGACACCCAGTCGACAACACCGCAGGTGACACCCAGTCGACAACACCGCAGGTGACACCCAGTCGACAACACCGCAGGTGACACCCAGTCGACAACACCGCAGGTGACACCCAGTCGACAACACTGCAGGTGACACCCAGGTGACAACACTGCAGGTGACACCCAGGTGACAACACTACAGGTGTCACCCAGGTGACACCCAGGTGACAACACTGCAGGTGACACCCAGGCGACAACACTGCAGGTGACACCCAGGCGACAACACTGCAGGTGACACCCAGGCGACAACACTGCAGGTGACACCCAGGCGACAACACTGCAGGTGACACCCAGGCGACAACACTGCAGGTGACACCCAGGCGACAACACTGCAGGTGACACCCAGGTGACAACACTGCAGGTGACACCCAGGTGACAACACTGCAGGTGACACCCAGGTGACAACACTGCAGGTGACAACACTGCAGGTGACACCCAGGTGACAACACTGCAGGTGACACCCAGTCGACAACACCGCAGGTGACACCCAGTCGACAACACCGCAGGTGACACCCAGTCGACAACACCGCAGGTGACACCCAGTCGACAACACCGCAGGTGACACCCAGTCGACAACACCGCAGGTGACACCCAGTCGACAACACTGCAGGTGACACCCAGGTGACAACACTGCAGGTGACACCCAGGTGACAACACTACAGGTGTCACCCAGGTGACACCCAGGTGACAACACTGCAGGTGACACCCAGGCGACACCCAGGTGACAACACTGCAGGTGACACCCAGGCGACAACACTGCAGGTGACACCCAGGCGACAACACTGCAGGTGACACCCAGGCGACAACACTGCAGGTGACACCCAGGTGACAACACTGCAGGTGACACCCAGGTGACAACACTGCAGGTGACACCCAGGTGACAACACTGCAGGTGACACCCAGGTGACAACACTGCAGGTGACACCCAGGTGACAACACTGCAGGTGACACCCAGGTGACAACACTGCAGGTGACACCCAGGTGACAACACTGCAGGTGACACCCAGGTGACAACACTGCAGGTGACAACACTGCAGGTGACACCCAGGTGACAACACCGCAGGTGACACCCAGTCGACAACACCGCAGGTGACACCCAGTCGACAACACCGCAGGTGACACCCAGTCGACAACACCGCAGGTGACACCCAGTCGACAACACCGCAGGTGACACCCAGTCGACAACACCGCAGGTGACACCCAGTCGACAACACTGCAGGTGACACCCAGGTGACAACACTGCAGGTGACACCCAGGTGACAACACTACAGGTGTCACCCAGGTGACACCCAGGTGACAACACTGCAGGTGACACCCAGGCGACAACACTGCAGGTGACACCCAGGCGACAACACTGCAGGTGACACCCAGGCGACAACACTGCAGGTGACACCCAGGCGACAACACTGCAGGTGACACCCAGGCGACAACACTGCAGGTGACACCCAGGCGACAACACTGCAGGTGACACCCAGGTGACAACACTGCAGGTGACACCCAGGTGACAACACTGCAGGTGACACCCAGGTGACAACACTGCAGGTGACAACACTGCAGGTGACACCCAGGTGACAACACTGCAGGTGACACCCAGTCGACAACACCGCAGGTGACACCCAGTCGACAACACCGCAGGTGACACCCAGTCGACAACACCGCAGGTGACACCCAGTCGACAACACCGCAGGTGACACCCAGTCGACAACACCGCAGGTGACACCCAGTCGACAACACTGCAGGTGACACCCAGGTGACAACACTGCAGGTGACACCCAGGTGACAACACTACAGGTGTCACCCAGGTGACACCCAGGTGACAACACTGCAGGTGACACCCAGGCGACACCCAGGTGACAACACTGCAGGTGACACCCAGGCGACAACACTGCAGGTGACACCCAGGCGACAACACTGCAGGTGACACCCAGGCGACAACACTGCAGGTGACACCCAGGCGACAACACTGCAGGTGACACCCAGGCGACAACACTGCAGGTGACACCCAGGCGACAACACTGCAGGTGACACCCAGGCGACAACACTGCAGGTGACACCCAGGCGACAACACTGCAGGTGACACCCAGGCGACAACACTGCAGGTGACACCCAGGCGACAACACTGCAGGTGACACCCAAGCGACAACACTGCAGGTGACACCCAAGCGACAACACTGCAGGTGACACCCAGGTGACAACACTGCAGGTGACACCCAGGTGACAACACTGCAGGTGACACCCAGGTGACAACACTGCAGGTGACACCCAGGTGACAACACTGCAGGTGACACCCAGGTGACAACACTGCAGGTGACACCCAGGTGACAACACTGCAGGTGACACCCAGGTGACAACACTGCAGGTGACACCCAGGTGACAACACTGCAGGTGACACCCAGGCGACAACACTGCAGGTGACACCCAGGCGACAACACTGCAGGTGACACCCAGGCGACAACAGTGCAGGTGACACCCAGGCGACAACACTGCAGGTGACACCCAGGCGAGAACACTGCAGGTGACACCCAGGCGACAACACTGCAGGTGACACCCAGGCGACAACACTGCAGGTGACACCCAGGCGACAACACTGCAGGTGACACCCAGGTGACACCAAGGTGACAACACTGCAGGTGACATCAAGGTGACAACACTGCAGGTGACACCCAGGTGACAACACTGCAGGTGACACCCAGGTGACAACATTGCAGGTGACACCCAGGTGACAACACTGCAGGTGACACCCAGGTGACAACACTGCAGGTGACACCCAGGTGACAACACTGCAGGTGACACCCAGGTGACAACACTGCAGGTGACACCCAGGTGACAACACTGCAGGTGACACCCAGGTGACAACACTGCAGGTGACAACACTGCAGGTGACACCCAGGTGACAACACTGCAGGTGACACCCAGGTGACACCCATGTGACAACACTGCAGGTGACACCCAGGTGACAACACTGCAGGTGACACCCAGGTGACAACACTGCAGGTGTGACACCCAGGTGACAACACTGCAGGTGACAACACTGCAGATGACACCCAGGTGACAACACTGCAGATGACACCCAGGTGACAACACTGCAGATGACACCCAGGTGACAACACTGCAGGTGACACCCAGGTGACAACAGTGCAGGTGACACCCAGGCGACAACACTGCAGGTGACAACACTGCAGGTGACACCCAGGTGACAACACTGCAGGTGACACCCAGGTGACACCCATGTGACAACACTGCAGGTGACACCCAGGTGACAACACTGCAGGTGACACCCAGGTGACAACACTGCAGGTGACACCCAGGTGACAACACTGCAGGTGTGACACCCAGGTGACAACACTGCAGGTGACAACACTGCAGATGACACCCAGGTGACAACACTGCAGATGACACCCAGGTGACAACACTGCAGATGACACCCAGGTAACAACACTGCAGGTGACACCCAGGTGACAACAGTGCAGGTGACACCCAGGCGACAACACTGCAGGTGACACCCAGGCGACAACACTGCAGGTGACACCCAGGTGACAACACTGCAGGTGACACCCAGGTGACAACACTGCAGGTGACACCCAGGTGACAACACTGCAGGTGACACCCAGGTGACAACACTGCAGGTGACACCCAGGTGGTAACACTGCAGGTGACACCCAGGTGACAACACTGCAGGTGACACCCAGGTGACAACACTGCAGGTGACACCCAGGTGACAACACTGCAGGTGACACCCAGGAGGTGTCAACAACCACACCACCACAACAACCACACCACAAACAACCACCACACGAATAACCAGCCCCCACAAGATAGCCACGTCAACACCCCCACAAGATAGCCACGTGAACACCCCCACAAGATAGCCACGTGAACACCCCCACAAGATAGCCACGTGAACACCCCCACAAGATAGCCACGTGAACACCCCCACAAGATAGCCACGTCAACAGCCCCACAAGATAGCCACGTCAACACCCCCACAAGATAGCCACGTCAACACCCCCACAAGATAGCCACGTCAACACCCCCACAAGATAGCCACGTCAACACCCCCACAAGATAGCCACGTCAACACCCCCACAAGATAGCCACGTCAACACCCCCACAAGATAGCCACGTCAACACCCCCACAAGATAGCCACGTCAACACCCCCACAAGATAGCCACGTCAACACCCCCACAAGATAGCCACGTCAACACCCCCACAAGATAGCCACGTCAACACCCCCTCCACCAAACACCAACACTCCAAGAGAAAGATGAACTGCGACAAAGCAGAAAGAAGAACAAGGAATAGGCGTAACGCAATTTAAAAAAAATGCCGCAAGTAGGAAGAGGAGAAGGAGAAATAAGAGGAATAAAGAAGTGGAGGAAGAGGAGAGTAATAAAGAGGCGTGTGGTTGTGTGAGAGAGAGAGAGAGAGAGAGCAAGAGGCGGGGCCAGGCGCTAGAACACCACCCCCGACCCCCTCAGCCGCCTACGATAAAAATACTCTCTCCTCCCACCCCCAGGCCGCCTCGCTGACTGTGCTGCACGCCAATATTAAAGACTCGCGCGCACACGCACACGCGCACACGCGCGCGCGCACACACACACACACACACACACACACAGGCTGGAGGCTGACTCCATACACAGTTTCAGGTGTAGATATGATAGAGCCCAATAGGCTCAGGAACCTGTAACACCAGTTGATTGACAGTTGAGAGGCGGGGCCAAAGCTCAACCCCCGCAAGCACAACTAGGTGAGTATACTCACTTTGCCAGAAAGCCTTTGACACAGTACAACACAAGAGGCTAGTGCATAAGCTGGAGATGCAGGCAGGAGTGAAAGGGAAGGTACACCTTTGGATAAAGGTGTACCTAAGCAACAGACAGCGAGTCAGTGTGAGGGGTGAGGTCTCAGATTAGCGAGACGTCACCAGTGGAGTCCCGCAGGGTTCAGTCCTTGGACCTATACTGTTTCTGATATAAGTAACTGATCTCCCAGAGGGTATAGAATCGTTCCTTTCATTGTTTGCTGATTATACAAAAAATATGAGGAGGATTAAGACGGAGGAAGATAGTATGAGGCTACAAGATGACCTAGACAGAATGAATGGTCCAACAAATGGCTACTAATGTTCAACCCCGAGTAAATGTAAGGTAATGAAACTATGCGGAGGAAACAGGAAGTCAGACACAGGATACAGAATGAGATGAAGTCCTTCAGGAAACGAACAGAGAGAAAGATCTAGATCTAGATTGAGAACTATGCCTCTTCAACGCAAGCAGAGCTAACTGCCATTGTTATGGCGCTAAGGTTTCTTGAACGGAACACTAATGGTGCAGTGATCTGCACCGATTCAAAAGCAGCACTGCAAAGCCTAAGTAAAAATCAGGCAGAAAATCTTGCAATAGTCGCTGAAATTAAGAGAGCTGTGAGAGTACTTACCAATCAGGGAAGAGTCATCAAGTTTCTGTGGATCCCCTCCCATGTTGGAATATGTGGGAATGAACGAGCAGATGTGCTGGCTGCTGAAGGCGCTGAAGGAGACCATATTGAATACTTCATACCCAAGACTCAACTACAAATTAGAGGTATTATCAGGCAACATCACCGTGACAAGGTAACTGAGGAAAGGAGGATAGAAGCACAAACCAGTGAATCTGTACGATGGTACAACATGGTTGCAGCTGGCAATCCCAATCATTATGGCCGAAGAGGAGGACGACGAGGGAGAGAATCAGTAATAGCGAGAATCCGTCTTGGATACAAATATCCATGGAGATTTGGAATGGAAACAGTTGATCAGCGAAGTTGCAGAATCTGTGGTGAGAGTGACGGACACCGCCTTGACCACTATCTACGTGAATGTGAACACCTGAGAGACATTAAGAATATGTGTAGAATAATAAACCCCACATTGTTTGAGTTAGGAAAACACTATTTGTCAAACATTGATACTGTTCTTAAAAGATTCCCCCATTTTGCACCCGCAAGATAACGTAAGCTTTTAAGGGTTGAAGATGTTAATCTTCTTGTTTGAGGAGCTGTTCACTTGAGACAGTTAAGCAAGTCCCAGCTGTGTCTGGGTACAAGTGACAGGATGAACAACCCAGCGGGTTTTCTTCCTATTGGCGAGTGTTGTACATTCTGCTATGGCGGTGTGTCCACTCACAAGA
>NC_091176.1:1388302-1408302 GCF_040958095.1 Procambarus clarkii
TGTACCTGGATGGGGTGCTGCGAGTCCTCCTACTACTACTATCACCTTGTGACACCTTGGTCCACCAGGCTGTTGCTCAGAGCGGCCCGCAGGCCCACCTATCCACCACAGCCCGGTTGGTCCGGCACTTTTTGAAGAAAAGTATCCAGTTTTCTGTTGAAGACGTCGAGGATTGTTCCGGCAATATTTCTCGTGCTCCCTCAAGTGTTGGTGCTGAGACCCATACTGCATCTTATTTATTTGTCTGCAAGAGTCGTCTTATATGTTTATGTTTGCAGATGATGCGAATCTAATGAGAATGTGATAGATGAAGAGTGTAAGATTCGCCAAGATAACTTAAACAAGCTGCAGAGTTGATCCGAGAAATGGCTACTGGAGTTCAACTTGAGCAAGTGCAAGGTGATGGAAATACGAATAGGTGCCAGGAGACAAGAGAAAAAGGACTGAGAGCAGACATAACACCAAACTTATCTACGGACACTCATGTAAATACGATAATGAGAGCAGCATGCTCTACATTAGTTAAAAGTTGGAATATTACTCACGGAAACTATATAAGGAGGCGTGTATATTGCTGTACAGTGCCCGCGTGAGGCCAGTTGAGAGTACGCCTCCCCAGCGTGAAGGCCCGCTGACAAAAATACACGGAAACTCGAAAATGTTAAGAAGTTTGCAACGAAGTTGGTCCCAAAATTGCGAGGGATCATATATGTAGACACACACGAACTAGACCTGACGATGCTACAAAAGAGAAGAGAGAAGGGGCAAATGACAGACACATAAAATGCTTTGGCAGATTGGAAAAAAAAGTGAAGAACAATGAAATGTTCACAATGAATACCAATAGAAGAGGAGGCATGGGTGGAAGTTGAGACTCATGAGTCATAGAGATGTTTGAAGGTTTTCCTTTAGCATAATAGTGGGAAAATGGAATGAACTAACGGAGCAGGTTGTAGAAGCAAACTGCATTCATAATTTTAAAAGTAAATATAATAGGGAAAAAAGGTAAAAAGTTATTGAAATAGACACAGGGCGGCTAGAAAAGTGGAGTCCAAGAGCTAATGTTCGATCCTGCAGACACAAATAGACGAGTACAAAGGTCCTTTATAGGTGCTCGTGACCAAGCAACAGTTACAGTTGAAACAATGAAGCTGTTAGAGCATGATGATCTCTCTCTCAGCTACACTTGTACCCCATGGCTATTTAGAGGTTATCTTGAGATGATTTCGGGGCTTCAGTGTCCCCGCGGCCCGGTCCTCAACCAGGCCTCCACCCCCAGGAAGCAGCCCATGACAGCTGACTAACACCCAGGTACCTATTTTACTGCTAGGTAACAGGGGCATAGGGTGAAAAAAACTCTGCCCATTGTTTCTCGCCGGTGTCCGGGATCGAACCCGGGACCACAGGATCACAAGTCCAGTGTGCTGTCCGCTGGGCCGACCGGCTCCCCCTCCCACACCAGCCGACTGGCTGGTGTGGTGTGTAGTGGAGATATGGTGACACACGACATGTGCCTGTACTGATAGATGGCACTTTATACACCTCAACTCAATAATCATCAGTAACTCTTGCCGCCAGAATTTTGCCTGTAAAGCGTAGCAGGAAGCGAGAAAAGGTCATCACAGACTTGACTCTCGTCAACTGTTTACCGGAGGAAGCGCGCGTATGTGTATTCCCCTAGTTGTGCTGGTGGGGGTTGAGTTCTGGCTCTTTCGGCCCGCCTCTCAACTGTCAATCAATCAACTTTTTCACACACACACACACACACACACACACACACACACACACACACACACACACACACACACACACGGGAAGCAGCCCGTAGCAGCTGTCTAACTCCTAGGTACCTATTTACTGCTAGAGGGGCCCTGACAGCTGAGTGGACAGCACTTCGGATTAGTAGTCCTGAGGTTCCGGGTTCGATCCCCGGTGGAGGCGGAAACAAATGGGCAAAGTTTCTTTCACCCTGAAGTTCATGTTTACCTAGCAGTAAATAGGTACCTAGGAGTTAGACAGCTGCTATAGGCTGCTTTCTCGAGGGGGGGGGGTGTAACAAAAAGGAGGCTTGGTCGAGGACCGGGCCGCGGGGACACTAAGCCCCAAAATTATCTCAAGATAACCTCAGGATAGGTGACAGGGGGGCATCGGGGTGAAAGAAACTGCCCATTTGTTTCCGATATCGCCGAGGATCGATCCCCGGTCCCTAGGATTACGAATCCCGATCGCTGTCCACTTAGCCACCAGGCCCCGTGTGGTGTGTGTTGAACAAGTACACTAATTATCTCCATACGCATATTTTTACTGAGATTTCGTGATGCTAAGTGCAGCCCAGTGAGCTTGGTGAATGTTCTTGACTGTGTTTGATGCCATTCAGAGCACGACACCCCGCGGAGAACAGGTTCTTGACCGCGCACGTGTATGTGAATGTATTTACAACACACACAAGACAGGTTTATCTGCATGCATTAATTTCCCGGGCGCCATTTTGAGTTGCAAATTGTCCCTTGCATACGGGAGTGGTGTTAGGGCAGCCGTTATTGCTCCAGATCTCCATACTAACAGTTAAGATGCATTACGTCACTTGGATATCGTCGGCAAGAGACGATACTGCCGGTAAATTTGTCCATGACACCTCTTAAAAAGGCAGTTATCTCCATTTCAAAGTGTATATACATTTTCCTTGTGTGTTCTAATTTAGTGAATAAATTCGTATGTTAAGCACATGGTGTTCCAGGACACTCATTCTCCCTCATGTTGCAAACTTTGCCGTACTGCTCCCACTAACTGATCCTCCCCCTGTACTAGTTAACTAAATCTGATAACTGATCACTGTGGTCTCCTACACCACCACCAGGTAGAGATAACTGATCACTGTGGTCTCCTACACCACCACCAGGTAGAGATAACTGATCACTGTGGTCTCCTACACCACCACCAGGTAGAGATAACTGATCACTGTGGTCTCCTACACCACCACCAGGTAGTGATAACTGATCACTGTGGTCTCCTACACCACCACCACCAGGTAGTGATAACTGATCACTGTGGTCTCCACCACCACCACCAGGTAGTGATAACTGATCACTGTGGTCTCCTACACCACCACCAGGTAGTGATAACTGATCACTGTGGTCTCCTACACCACCACCACCAGGTAGTGATAACTGATCACTGTGGTCTCCTACACAACCACCACCAGGTAGTGATAACTGATCACTGTGGTCTCCACCACCACCACCAGGTAGTGATAACTGATCACTGTGGTCTCCTACACCACCACCAGGTAGTGATAACTGATCACTGTGGTCTCCTACACCACCACCACCAGGTAGTGATAACTGATCACTGTGGTCTCCTACACCACCACCACCAGGTAGTGATAACTGATCACTGTGGTCTCCTACACCACCACCAGGTAGAGATAACTGATCACTGTGGTCTCCCACACCACCACCAGGTAGAGATAACTGATCACTGTGGTCTCCTACACCACCACCACCAGGTAGTGATAACTGATCACTGTGGTCTCCAACACCACCACCAGGTAGAGATAACTGATCACTGTGGTCTCCTACACCACCACCACCAGGTAGTGATAACTCATCACTGTGGTCTCCTACACCACCACCAGGTAGAGATAACTGATCACTGTGGTCTCCTACACCACCACCAGGTAGAGATAACTGATCACTGTGGTCTCCTACACCACCACCAGGTAGAGATAACTGATCACTGTGGTCTCCTACACCACCACCAGGTAGTGATAACTGATCACTGTGGTCTCCTACACCACCACCACCAGGTAGTGATAACTGATCACTGTGGTCTCCACCACCACCACCAGGTAGTGATAACTGATCACTGTGGTCTCCTACACCACCACCAGGTAGTGATAACTGATCACTGTGGTCTCCTACACCACCACCACCAGGTAGTAATAACTGATCACTGTGGTCTCCTACACCACCACCAGGTAGAGATAACTGATCACTGTGGTCTCCACCACCACCAGGTAGTGATAACTGATCACTGTGGTCTCCTACACCACCACCAGGTAGAGATAACTGATCACTGTGGTCTCCACCACCAGGTAGTGATAACTGATCACTGTGGTCTCCTACACCACCACCAGGTAGTGATAACTGATCACTGTGGTCTCCTACACCACCACCAGGTAGTGATAATTGATCACTGTGGTCTCCACCACCACCACCAGGTAGTGATAACTGATCACTGTGGTCTCCTACACCACCACCAGGTAGTGATAACTGATCACTGTGGTCTCCTACACCACCACCAGGTAGAGATAACTGATCACTGTGGTCTCCTACACCACCACCAGGTAGAGATAACTGATCACTGTGGTCTCCTACACCACCACCAGGTAGAGATAACTGATCACTGTGGTCTCCTACACCACCACCAGGTAGTGATAACTGATCACTGTGGTCTCCTACACCACCACCAGGTAGTGATCACTGTGGTCTCCTACACCACCACCAGGTAGTGATAACTGATCACTGTGGTCTCCTACACCACCACCAGGTAGAGATAACTGATCACTGTGGTCTCCACCACCACCAGGTAGTGATAACTGATCACTGTGGTCTCCTACACCACCACCAGGTAGAGATAACTGATCACTGTGGTCTCCACCACCAGGTAGTGATAACTGATCACTGTGGTCTCCTACACCACCACCAGGTAGTGATAACTGATCACTGTGGTCTCCTACACCACCACCAGGTAGTGATAATTGATCACTGTGGTCTCCACCACCACCACCAGGTAGTGATAACTGATCACTGTGGTCTCCTACACCACCTCCAGGTAGTGATAACTGATCACTGTGGTCTCCTACACCACCACCACCAGGTAGTGATAACTGATCACTGTGGTCTCCTACACCACCACCAGGTAGTGATAACCGATCACTGTGGTCTCCTACACCACCAGGTAGAGATAACCGATCACTGTGGTCTCCTACACCACCACCAGGTAGTGATAACCGATCACTGGTCTCCTACACCACCACCGGGTAGAGATCAGACGCGACCCATAACTAACAAGACGTCTTCAAGAGCTTGTGGCTGTTGCTCTAGGCATTTACCTTGATGTTAGCTGGTGTGAGCAGCTGGCACTCCTGCCCAACACAACTGCACACACACTTCAGTGCTCCGAATGTGAAGTAATCTCGGACACCAGCGTTCCCGTTTGTTATTCTTTATTATTGTTAAATAATAAATTGTTATTAACAATAATAATATTCTATTATTGTTACCCAGTAATAAATTCCATAAGGCAACAACCCTATATATATATATATATATATATATATATATATATATATATATATATATATATATATATATATATATATATAATATATATATATATATATATATATATATATATATATATATATATATATATATTATTATTATTATTATTATTATTATTATTATTAACAATCGACTTGAGAATGGTCCAGGACGGACCAAAACGTTGCCGTCCCTTCACTTTCTAGTGTGTGGTCTGGTCAACATACTTCAGCCACGTTATTGTGACTAATCGTCTGCATATATATAATTACCCTTTCATTCGGTCTTTAAATCAGTTAACATTACTGTAATTTGTTGTGTTTAGTAGTAGGCATCCATCAGTCTCAGGACACTATGGTGTTGTGTTCTGGCTGTCGGTCTGGAGTGGCCTCACCAGGGCGCAAAGCCAAGGTACGTTGATTCGGGGGGAGAAGCTGTTACCCAGGCAGCAGGTCCCCCGAATCAATATCCTCACAGCTGTATTGACCTGTGTTTAAGGTCAATACAAACTAGTAAAAACAGACTGTATTGTTAGGTCATAACGCTTGAACGTTCGTTGTGTTTTATGTTCACAACACTGGAAATATTTCTAATGGCGTCAGCTTACAGCACTGGAAACATTTACTATCTTATAAGCTCACATTGCAACACTGGATAAGTGTTGTGCCATAACTGGGAAAGTTTTAGTGCCATAAGTTGACACAGATTATGACACCACTAAACGTTCCCAGTTAACTAACATAGCTGGAAACGTTCCGTGTTGCATTTTAACATAACTGAAAATGTTTACGTCATATAGAGTGAGTTGCTATCATCGGTGATCGCCTAAACACACAGTGTAAACATAACACGAATAACAAGACAAGACAAGAGAGGAGAACTCAGCCATAACTACAACATATATAAAACATGTGGCCAGGTGTTGGTGACAAAAGTGGAAACAGCCGAAAACAAGAGGCAAAAGCGAAAACAAAAGCCGAAACAAGAGGTGATGCAGAGGACCAGTTCCTCAGAGCTGTATGCCAGTAGCAGAGATAGTTATTACCGCTCCAACCCCGTCCCCTTAACTAATGCGTCTCCCTTGGGACGTTGGTGCTCCCTACGTACCAAGTACTATGAAGAGTAGCGGCTCACAAAAGTAGACGTTTTCTGTCCATTGGTTGATTAGGTTAAAGTGGATTGATTGCGTTCATACTTTCTACATAAGTTCGGACTGTGTATCTTAGTACGGAATCACTTAAACCCCATACACAGTTTCAAATGGAGATATGACAGAGCCTAATAGGCTCAGGAATCTGTACATCAGTTGATTGACGCTGAGAGGCGGGACCAAAGAGCCGAAGCCCAACCCCCCCACAAGCACAATAGTTGAGTACACGGGACTACAGGTATCGAGGATCCCCTATAGGCTAACTACTCACCTTCCCAAGGATGCAACCCACAACAAATCCCTAACGCGGGATTTACCTAGCAGTACCTATTATACTGCTAGGTAAACAGGCCCATCAGGTGAAAGGAAACGTGGCCAACCGTTTCCGTCCTGGCTAGGGATTGAACATAAGTTCCTCGAGTGCGAGTGGAGAACGTAAACCAATGTGCCAAAGGACGCATGTGGACATGTTTACCTATCCTCACAGCTGACTGCCTGCATGTTCTATGCACTTATTACCAGCGAGCCTCCCACCACCTCCCTCATCCACCCGGGACAACAACACGGCCCTGCTGCTGCTTGTTTAAGCGCTTGACAAGGGCTGCGAGACAGAAAACGTGGTGTACCTGCCTCAGGCTGTTGCCCACAACTCTGGAGGGAATCGGGGGCCAGATTCACGAAAGCACTTACGCAAGCACTTACGAACGTTTACATCTTTCCTCAATCTTTGACGGCTTTGGTTACATTTATTAAACAGTTTACAAGCATGAAAACTTCCCATTCAACTGTTGTTATTGTTATAAACAGCCTCCTGGTGCTTCGGAGCTCATTAACTGTTTAATAATTGGAAACAAAGCCGCCAAAGATTGAGAAAAGATGTACAGGTTTGTAAGTGTTTGCGTAAGTGCTTTCGTGCATCTGGCTCCAGGTTATTTCGTTCATATGATCAGAAGGCGTATCATTTTGTTATATAAAATCCCACCTAACCTAACCCAGTCTAACCTAGCACTGTATAATCTAGAAAGCGAGCCCTTGTACAAAACACCTGTTTACGATTTGGTCCTGGTGAACTGAGGGTCGAGCAACGGTTATCCGTTGCCAACGAGTCTGCTCACTGTGTACTCAACCCCAGATGACGGTCCATTGACATCTCAACCAAAAAAAAAAGGAGCTAATTTAGTGCACTTTAGAGAGTTTAGCTTTCACAGTTCATTGTATTGTTTACTAAACATATGGTATGTATAAGGCCCCCTTCAAGATATACAGTGTTGCTAGGCTGTTGATATATCCCCCGAAAATAATAGGCTAATTATAGATACTGAAAATATCTATAACTTTTCATTTCTCTCTACAAATCTTTATATAAACTCCGTACATATTTAAACGCTCCGGGTTACAGTCACACATAACTTGTTAAGAAATAATGAGAATGTAGATTTAAATAAAGATGTGCTATTATAAGAAATATTGTCTCAACAATGAAAGTTATTTTAAATGGTGAAGTTTTTCGTGTTGTTTATTCAGGTGTAATGATGATAGCCATTGGCCATCAAAATGATGATAGCCAGTAACACTAAATGTTACTATGTTACTCTAGTCACACTGTTCTGATGAGCTCTATACTGTGTTGTTACACTGTTCTGTTACTGGGCTCTATGTTGTAATGTTACGTTACACTATTCTGTTACAAGCCTCTATACTGTTATGTTACGACACAAAGTGTTCCGAAGCAAGGATTAATATTGTGTTGTTCCAGTATTCTGATGAAGGGTTCCATACTGGGCCGCTGCACTCGACTCCTGCTAAAGGACTCGGTAAGCGTTTCGATACTACAATACTTTCTACTACTAAACATTATAAGACGACGCCAAATTCTGCTACATGGCCCCCACATGCTGTTACATTCTTTTTTTTCACAAAGCTCTATATTGCTACCCAAGTGTCACTGATAATACAAAGTGCTATAATGTATCGTTAAACAATGCAACATTAATCCGTAAACAATGCAATTGATCCTGCAGACAGCTCTGCAGAGACCTTAGCATACACAAATTTCCACAGTGACTCCACAGTGCTGGCAACACAGTGCTACAGTAGGCCAGCAAGCATCAACAACAGTAAGATAAACAATACTACACTGGTACTACAAACAGCCAAAGCCACCAAACAAAGGCCATGACTGTCACTATAAAATACACGCGACAGTATCCCCACAGTGCTACAATGACTCGACAAGCAGAGCTACAATGATGCTACAATCAGCCTATAGGAGTAGAACAACAGTGACGCTGCAGGGATCCTACAAGCAGTGATGCTACAATGATCCTACACGATTGAGCTGCAATGGCCCTACAAGCAGAGCAACAGTGAAGCTACAGTGGTCCTACAAGTATAGCTACAGTGGTCCTACAAGCAGAGCTACAGTGATGCTACAGTGATGCTACAATGATCCTACAGGCAGAGCTACAATGACTACGAGCAGAAGAATAATGAAGCAACAGTTGTCATGCAAGCAGATCAACAGTGCAGACACAATGAAGGTACAAGCACAGCTGCAGTAATGCAACAAGGTCCCTACATACAGAGCAACAACGTTGCTACAATGACTCTACAAGCAGAGCAACAGTGACCGTACAATGACAGTACAAGCAGAGCTGCAGGGATGCTACAATGAGGCCACTGTGGCCGCATAATGAGTGCCAAATTGACACCTCAGTCAATCTTCAACAGCAATATAGTAACCCTATTAAAAAATATCGCAGCAATCCGACACAAGGCGCCCAAGTAACTCTTCAGTATAACAGTGGCCACAGTGACACAAGCCTTACAGTGTAAGTGCCTCAACAGTGTCGTGTGGTGTACATGTGGGACTGGTGTCGTATGGTCATTGTCATATGGCCCTACATATTAATGTGGTCCGTGTCATGTGGACCTACATATTAATATGGTCCATGGCATGTGGCCCGTGTGACTGTGGTCCTAAATTGTCATGTTGTTCTAGTGTCATGTGGTCCTACAGTGCCATGTGGCCCTACAGTGCCATGTGGCCCTACAGTGCCATGTGGCCCTACAGTGTCATGTGGCCCTACAGTGCCATGTGGCCCTACAGTGCCATGTGGCCCTACAGTGTCATATGGCCCTACAGTGTCATACAGCCGTGTACAGTGGGTAACTGGTTAACACCACCATGGGGTAGTGGTTGACCCACAGTTTGAACGCTACAGTGGCACAGGGGCTGGAGGCGTGGGCGTGCGTTAATGTGGGCGTGTGTGAGTGCGTGCCCGTGTGTGTGTGTGTGTGTGTGTGTGTGTGTGTGTGTGTGTGTGTGTGTGTGTGTGTGTGTGTGTGTGTGTGTGTGTGTGTGTGTGTGAGGGTGGGCGTGTGTGTGTGTGAGGGTGGGCGTGTGTGTGTGTGAGGGTGGGCGTGTGTGTGTGTGAGGGTGGGCGTGTGTGTGTGTGTGAGGGTGGGCGTGTGTGTGTGTGTGAGGGTGGGCGTGTGTGTGTGTGTGAGGGTGGGCGTGTGTGTGTGTGTGAGGGTGGGCGTGTGTGTGTGTGTGAGGGTGGGCGTGTGTGTGTGTGTGAGGGTGGGCGTGTGTGTGTGTGTGAGGGTGGGCGTGTGTGTGTGTGTGAGGGTGGGCGTGTGTGTGTGTGTGAGGGTGGGCGTGTGTGTGTGTGTGAGGGTGGGCGTGTGTGTGTGTGTGAGGGTGGGCGTGTGTGTGTGTGTGAGGGTGGGCGTGTGTGTGTGTGTGAGGGTGGGCGTGTGTGTGTGTGTGTGAGGGTGGGCGTGTGTGTGTGTGTGTGAGGGTGGGCGTGTGTGTGTGTGTGTGTGTGTGAGGGTGGGCGTGTGTGTGTGTGTGTGTGTGTGAGGGTGGGCGTGTGTGTGTGTGTGTGAGGGTGGGCGTGTGTGTGTGTGTGAGGGTGGGCGTGTGTGTGTGTGTGAGGGTGGGCGTGTGTGTGTGTGTGAGGGTGGGCGTGTGTGAGTGAGGGTGGGCGTGTGTGTGTGTGAGGGTGGGCGTGTGTGTGTGTGAGGGTGGGCGTGTGTGTGTGAGGGTGGGCGTGTGTGTGTGAGGGTGGGCGTGTGTGTGTGAGGGTGGGCGTGTGTGTGTGAGGGTGGGCGTGTGTGTGTGAGGGTGGGCGTGTGTGTGTGAGGGTGGGCGTGTGTGTGTGAGGGTGGGCGTGTGTGTGTGAGGGTGGGCGTGTGTGTGTGAGGGTGGGCGTGTGTGTGTGAGGGTGGGCGTGTGTGTGTGAGGGTGGGCGTGTGTGTGTGAGGGTGGGCGTGTGTGTGTGAGGGTGGGCGTGTGTGTGTGAGGGTGGGCGTGTGTGTGTGAGGGTGGGCGTGTGTGTGTGAGGGTGGGCGTGTGTGTGTGAGGGTGGGCGTGTGTGTGTGAGGGTGGGCGTGTGTGTGTGAGGGTGGGCGTGTGTGTGAGGGTGGGCGTGTGTGTGTGGGGGGGGGGGGGGTGGGCGTATGGGCGTGTGTGAGGGTGGGCGTATTTGAGTAAGGGTGGGCGTATTTGAGTGAGGGTGGGCGTATTTGAGTGAGGGTGGGCGTGTGTGAGGGTGGACGTGTGTGTGAGAGTGGGCGTCTGTGTGTGTGGGAGAGTGGGCGTGTGTGAGAGTGCCCATGTGTGAGGGTGGGCGTGTGGGCGTGTGTGGGGGGGGAGGGGGGGGGAGCGGCGCCTGGCACCACAACAAGGCTCTCGGTGGCAGCAGTAAATCTGAGTGTGAGGGGCGGCGGGTGTGAGGTGCGGTGCCTACTGTGAGGGGGATGAGCCAGAGATAATCCCCCTTTAGTGCCACCCGCCGCCACGGGAGGGGCACGCCACAGTGCCACCAACACCCTCCCCTTACCTGTATGAACTTGCCCTCGGCCGGGGCCGCCGCTGCCAGAGGGGAGAAGGAGCCCCACACTGTAACCTCCTGCTCCGTGTACTTTCCGTGGCGGTCCTGCTTGGGGACGGCCACCGTGACGAGGGCACGGCGCCCCCCTGAGGGTACCACCCCTGGGGCGAGCTGGTGGGCGGCTGCTGGCCCCAGGAGCGGCAGGAGGAGGGCGGCGAGGACCCCCGCCAGGTAGGGCCAGGGCGAGTGAGGCTGGCGCCAGGCCGACATCAGCGGGCACGACTAGTTCCTCCCACCATCACTCTCGCTACCACACTGGCCCGACCCGCCACCCGCGACCCCCTCTCGCACCCGCCCGCCGCGCGCTCGCTCGCCCGCACCCTCCTCCCTCCCTCCCTCCCAGCTACTCTCATCTCCACCACTCCCTCCCTCCTCTCCCTCCCTCCCTCCCTTACGAACGTGCACATCTATCCTCAATCTTTGACGGCTTTGGTTACATTTATTAAACAGTTTACAAGCATGAAAATTCCCATTCAACTGTTGTTATTGTTATAAACAGCCTCCTGGTGCTTCGGAGCTCATTAACTGTTTAATAATTGGAAACAAAGCCGCCAAAGATTGAGAAAAGATGTACAGGTTCGTAAGTGTTTGCGTAAGTGCTTTCGTGAATCTGGCCCCAGGTTATTTCGTTCATGTGATCAGAGGGTGTATCATTTTATGTTATATAAAATCCCACCTAACCTAACCCAGTCTAACCTAGCACTGTATAATGCTCTAGCATTATGCTGTGGGCCACACATGGCCCCCAGCTGCTCTCATCTCCACCACTCCCTCCCACCTCTCCCTCTCTCTCTCTCTCTTTTGACACATTGTTTCCCTTCCCAGGACCTCTTCTTTCCTCTCTTTTCCTACTGGACGGAATCATTCGTCACCTCACAGTGCACAATCTAGTCAATTCCACACAACATTCCATGCCCGAAACGCTTTACGTAATAGTGGCTTTAGGCATTGTATGTACTAGCTCTACCTATAAGTCAACCAATCTTTGTAAAAATTTCTTGTATGTATGTACCTTACCTAAATAAACATTTATTTATTTATTTATTTATTTATTTATTTATTTAAGTTTTATGTGCCTTACTAACCCGTTAACTTTTTATGAACGGTAAAAGATAACTAGCTATCGAGACAAAGGCCTTCTGGTAGAGGCTGTATA
This sequence comes from Procambarus clarkii, assembly GCF_040958095.1. Classification (NCBI taxonomy): domain Eukaryota; kingdom Metazoa; phylum Arthropoda; class Malacostraca; order Decapoda; family Cambaridae; genus Procambarus; species Procambarus clarkii. The sequence goes on from NC_091176.1 coordinate 1,400,831, forward strand.
CCACAACTTCTCAAAAGCTCTTGATAAGGTACCACATAAAAGACTGATAAAGCAATTACAAGCATATCGAATAAATGGTACAATATTAGCATTGGTAAAACTATGACTTAAACAAAGAAAGGAAAGGATGGTTCTATATGGAGATGAACATGACTGGAAAAATAAATGAAGTTGAGTACGGCAAAGTTCCACCTTGGCCTCAACACTCTTGTCATACACATTATTGACATAAACAGGACCCGACACTGTAGTGTAGTCACCGTCCGAGGTCGCCTTGGCTATAGGCACATCTGGCAGGTTATTGAGGCTGAGCCACTACCAGAATATTCAGATTGTAAACTCTCTGACAATCCTTTAATACATTCAATAGAACACTATATTGTTAAATGTGAAACCGTAAATGATTTTAGACCTCCTGGCCTATTGTACCACCAACTGTGTAACTATTTTCTTGAATCTGGTGTACTGGACGACATCCTAACAATTTATCCTAAATTTGCTTGTCCATTTTAAAGAATGAAGAACAATTTTATTTATTTTATTTTTAAGCTGCATCTCTTATGAACCCATCCCTGCCCTTGTGTGGCAGTGAACAATAGAAAGTTGGATTTACATATTCGAACAATGAAACATGTATACCTAATGTAGTTGATTGCAACAATGATATATTATATATATAATATATATAATATATATATATATTATATATATATATATATATATATATGTCGTACCTAGTAGCCAGAACTCACTTCTCAGCCTACTATTCAAGGCCCGATTTGCCTAATAAGCCAAGTTTTCCTGAATTAATATATTTACTATAATTTTTTTCTTATGAAATGATAAAGCAACCCTTTTCTCTATGTATGAGGTCAATTTTTTTTTATTGGAGTTAAAATTAACGTAGATATATGACCGAACCTAACCAACCCTACCTAACCTAACCTAACCTATATTTATAGGTAAGGTTAGGTTAGGTAGCCAAAAAAAGCTAGGTTAGGTTAGGTTAGGTAGGTTAGGTAGACGAAAAAACATTAATTCATGAAAACTTGGCTTATTAGGCAAATCGGGCCTTGAATAGTAGGCTGAGAAGTGCGTTCTGGCTATTAGGTACGACATATATATATATATATATATATATATATATATATATATATATATATATATATATATATATATATATATATATATATATATATATGTGTATATATATATATATATATATATATATATATATATATATATATATATTATATATATATATATATACACATATATATATATATATATATATATATATATATATATATATATATATATATATATATATATATATATACACACACATATATATATATATATATATATATATATACACACACACACACACATACACACACACACACTAGCTGTACCCGGTCACGCACTGCTGAGCCACACAGCAACCTTCCCGTCCCCTGGTCCTCCCCACCATTCCCCACGCCCTTGTCCGATGCATTTCCAAATGATCTGATTTTCCCATCACTGAAATATAAGAAAAAAGTTAAAAAACACAATAAGAACAATGAAAAATAAAAAAATAAACTATATACTCATGAAATGAACGGTATGGTAAATAACAGCTCAATTCCGACACAATGTCACACAAAATAATTAAATCAAAATGAAAATTAATCGAAATTTATGAAAATTCAATTTGTCAATGCAATCGGAAACATTGAAGTGGAATCGTAACATATAACGTATGTTATATATAACATATAACGTATGAAATGGAATCGTAACATATCGCGTGTTGCTCTTACGTGCAACAGATGGCACTGTGTCATAAAAAAAATATTTTTACCTGTCAGAGGTGTGGCCTTTTTACTTATACTTGCAAAATGGACGGTATGGTAAACAACACAGCTCAATTCCAACATGCAACAGATGGTGCTGTTTAAAAAAAAAAAAAACATGCTTTTACCTGTGACAGGTGTGGCATCTATACTTATACTTACGAAATGAACGATATGGTAAACACAGCTCAATTTCAATGCAATGTCACACAAAATAATTAAATCAAAATGAAAATAAATCGAAATCTATGAAATATGAATTTATTAATGCAATCGGAAACACTGAAATGGAATCATAACACATTTAATATAGCGTGTGTTATTACATGCAACAGATGGCACCGTTTTTCAAGAAAACCATGTTTTTACCTGTCACATGTGTGGCATCTATATAGTAGGTATATAAAAACATGCACGTATTCGAATGGAATGTTGTGTCAAAATTTCAAAGCAATCGATGAAGAACTTTCAGAGATTAGAAAGTGTGTTGCTTTAGAAAGAAATAGAAAGTTTCAAAGCAATCGGTAAAGAGGTTTCGAAGATTTTCCTCACATAAAAAACACATGAACAGTTAAAAAAAAAAAAAAAAATGTTTTTGTCCGTCACAGACGTGACATCTATATAGTATGTATATAAAAACTCGCTCAGATGCGAAAGGAACGTTGTGTTAAAATTTTGAAGCAATCGGTGAAGAACTTTCGTAGATTTGCGATTTTGAACAAACGAACATTTACATTTTTATCTATATACTAGCAGTACCCAGCCACAGCAACCTTCCCTGTCCCCCAGTCTTTCCTATCATTCTCCCCTCACCCGTCTCCTCGGCCTCCCAACCATTCCCCACTCCACCGTCCCCTCTTCCTTCCCACCATGCCCCACTCCCCCCTGTCCCTTTGTCCTCCCCACCATGCCCCATTCCCTTTGTCCTCCCCCACCATTCTCCATTTCCCCATCCCCTCGTCCCCACCATTCCAAACTCCCCTGTCCCTTTATCCTTCCCCACCTTTACCCCCTCCCCTGTCCCCTCGTCCTCCGCACCATCTCTTACTTCCGTCCCTTCATCATCCCAACCATTCCCCACTCCCTCGTCCGATGCCTTCCCAAATGGTCTGGTGTTCCCATCAGAAAATTGGGAACATCAAGTGAACTGATGTTTCCATCACTGTAATAGAAGAAAAACAGTTAAAAAATAAAATGAAAATATGAAAAAATATAAAAATAAACTACTCTCACGAAATGAACGGTCTGGAAAAACAACACAGCTCAATTCCAACACAATGTCACACACTAAAAAATAAAATAAATGGAAATCTATGAAAATAAAATTTATCAATGCAATCGGAAACATTGAAATTCGTGATATATTTAGTATAGCGTGCATGTTGCCATTATGTGCAACATATGGTGCCGTTTTTCAAAAACGCATGTTTTTACCTGTCACAGGGGTGGCATCTATATAGTAGGTATATAAAAAGACGCGCCTATTAGAATGCATCGTTGTGTCAAAATTTCAAAGCAATTGGTGAAGAACTTTCGGAGATTACAGCATGTGTTGCCCTTACATCCAACAGATGGCGCTGATTTTAAGAAACAGCATGTTTTTTCCTGTCACAGGTGAGGCATATATATAGTAGATATATAAAAACGTTGCATTCGCCTATTCGAATGCAACGTTGTGTCAAAATTTCAAAGCAATCGGTAAAGAGGTTTCGAAGATTTCCCTCGCATGAAAAACATAGTTTTTCAGAAAAAGCATGTTTTTTACCGTCACAGACGCGACATCTATATAGTATGTATATAAAAACCTCCTCGGAGGCGAATGGAACATTGTGTGAAAATTTCAAAGCAATTGGTGAAGAACTTTCGGAGATTAGCGATTTTGAACAAACGAACATTTCCATTTTTATTTATATAGATATATATACGGGCAGCCACACCTAGCAGTTGCAGCCTTCACATCCAGTTGCTGGTAGTTGCTGCCCATGACCCAATGTGTTAGCCCCCTTCTATAGAATAATGCACAGTTTAACTCTCCCAACCGAGTTGAAATAAAAGGGGTCCCATAGGTCGGGCAGGACTCCACAAGCCTTGAGGTACCAACAACTACTAAAAGAGGTTTTTGCCGAGTATGCAACAAAAACACCGCCATAAACCCTAACGGTGGTGGTATCCGCTTACACACCGTCAATGAGGCAAGATGCAGAGGTTCCCACCAGCCTCCAAAGGGAAGCAATGGCCAGCTGCCTTTAACAGTTTGGGAAGACACTCCCATTAACTTCATCTCATCTGAGAACCTCACTCAAGCGATCATAGCGACGTCTGCTAGTGTCGGAAAATTTGACTCATGTAAATTATTTAAATTAATACTATTTTCGATAGCTACGAAGGACCACCGCTTTTTGTGAAAAAGTGAAAAACTAGATAGAGCAAGTGGTTTGATATTAAATCCATGAACTAGTGTCCTATGAATGTTCTTAATTAATACTACATTGAATATTAAAGGGACTGTATTATGAGATAAATTAACTCACCCAAAATGGGGGGGTTACATGCGAAAAGATTAATATATCCCAAGCATGAGTTTAATGCTGGTTCTTCACTGAATTAAATGAATGTGAATGAAAATTAAAATTGATTATAATTAATTGGAGACAAATGTACCTCAAAATACTACAATAATATGGCCAAGTATATAGTCAAATAAATGAGTTAGTAGTATTGATCTCATTAAATCCTTAATATAACTACATGGTTATTTCTACAAATAAACTTTAACAGCTTAGGTGTAAACTAAGAGATGGGAAATCAGTTGCCACCCTCCACCAACGACGTGTTGCACCGAGGAAATTGTTGCAGGTGAAGGAGGTGGTGAGATAGCCTAGCTCCTTACGTGACGTGCACTCGGGAGCTGAAAGGCAATATATGATTGATATATCTGACACTGCAGAATTCTTCTGCAGAAATGAATGAACTATAAATTCCTATACGGAATATGGCTAGAGTAATAATTACTCCCTTGCAAAAGAAAAAAAGTATATATGAAATAGGAGAGCTGAGGGCAACATATGATTGTATAATTAGAAAATTGCCTACAGAAAACACTCTACATGTATATTGTGATGGGTCAGTAGCTAGAGATGGGAAGGCAGGATGTGGAGTCTTGATCAGGGAGTACACTGACATCGGCACTGTAGATACTGTTATTGGACGCCGCTTAACTGACAATGTCTCTTCAACGCAGGCTGAACTCCAAGGTGTATTAGCAAGATTACAGGAAGTAGCCAAATGTGGTAAAAATGCCTGCTTCTTTATTGACAGTAGAGGAGCGTTAGAGTCTTTAAATAGCAGATGCCCAGTATACCAGAATATTGTGATTGTAGAGAGAATGTTAAGAAATTAGAAAAAACTGGGTATAAAGTAAGATTCATGTGGATCCCTTCACATGTGGGAATACTGTTGAATGAGGTAGTTGATGAGATAGCGAAGAGAGCCACGGAAAAAACTTGTTGATGTTGTATGTCAGATAACCTTGAAACAAATAAAAACAAGAATCAAGATGATCCAAGAGGGTGAAGAAAGGGTTAAGAGAACGGCAATGGTGGACAGCATTAATACGCTTAAGAATTATTCAATAATAAATGCAAACTCGTCCTTTCCTATAGTAAAGGAAAGTCTACTTGGAAGGATTCAATTTACATGAGATTAAGATTAGGATACAAATATCTGGCAATACGGTGTTGATGTCAGTGAAAAAGATAAGGAGTGTAAATTATGTAGTATGACGCACGCCCACACCTTAGAACATTAAGTATTAGAGTGTCAACTTATTGATAACTATAGAAATGATAACTTATTTTCTATAGTTATCAATAAGTGTCAACTTATTGATAACTATAGAAACTATGTGGGCCACGTTCAAACGCATCAGGTGAGCTGCTGCGGCCGGGCCAAGTCCACTGGAAGTTTGAGGAGGGGACACTGAACCGGACTGCAAGTTGTCTACAGTTCCAGTGTGGGAGGAGGAAGACGACGTGCTCAGGGGCCTGACTCCAGTACCTCAAGAGGAGGAGGAGGACATGCCTGCTGAGTGTGAGTACAGCGAGGACGTGCATCTACAAGTCGACTGAGAACCTTGTGTGTACAGGAGCCTGATGAACGGAGGACCGAACGCCAGAACCGAGGACCTCAGCGACCCTCGCCAGAGGATACGTTGACTATGTAGCAGAAAGAGGTAAGGGTGGATTTCCCCACTCCTCAGGGGTGCAAATCAAGGCCAGCCCTTGGTAGACTGGGGGGGACTCAGGGCGAGCAGTGGTGCCCAGGTACAAAGGGGGCGAAGACCCGCAGGAATAACCCTAACTATATAAGTTGATAAAGGGTGAATTGTGACAGTCAGCAGGTGGCTTTACAGGATTAAACCCTCAACATATCAAGCAAATGTTAAATCCTGCGGTAGGTGATGCTGCACAAGATCTTATGGAACTCAAGAGGTTCGTCAATGCATGCCTGTCCGGTGATATACCCGAGGTCATCAGGCCCCTCTTTTTTGGTGCCTCCCTCTGTGCTCTCAAAAAGAAGGACGATGGAATCAGGCCAATCGCTGTTAGCAACACTCTCCGGCGCCTGGTTGCCAAGGCTGCTACGAGAGTTGTCAGCCAGCAAGCGGCTGAATTGCTGAAACCAATCCAGCTAGGATTTGGGATCCCCCAAGGCTGTGAAGTGGCTGCCCATGCAGCACGAGCATACATCACCAACATTTCTGATGAAAAGGCCCTGCTCAAACTGGACTTTAAGAATGCCTTCAACATGGTCAGAAGAAATGCAGTACTTTGTGCCGTACATCGCCATTTCCAGCCTCTCTACCTGTTCACACTCCTGCTACAGTGGTGAGTCAAAACTACTTTTTGGCGAACACGAAATCAGATCACGTGAAGGTGTTCAGCAAAGTGATCCCCTAGCTCCTCTTCTTTTCAGCTTAGTCTTAAAAGAAATCACCGAAAGCTTGTCCAGCGAGTTCAACATCTGGTTTTTGGATGATGGCACTATAGCTGGCACCCTAGACCACCTCTTGGAAGACATCAGAAAAATAAGGGAGCAAGAAGTAAGCCTGGGTCTCTTCCTGAACCCTTCCAAGTGTGAAGTAGTCTCCTCCAACCCAGACATCATAACTAGAATAAGGTCTGCCTTGCCTGGAGCTCATGTCATTAGGGCTGAGAACAGCACTCTCCTTGGAGCTCCCCTCGGGTCTAATGCCATTGAGGAGATCCTTGATAAGAAAATCACAGACCTCAGGAGGATGGAAGACAGGATAGGTGACATCGATACTCATGATGCTTTATGTCTCCTCACTAAATGCCTATCCCTTCCCAGGCTAACCTACTTTCTGAGGTGCGCCCCATCCTATGACAGCTCAAAGCTTGAAGAGTATGACCTGTTATTGAAGACCATGCTAGAAAAAGTTCTTAACCTACCTCTTCCTCAACGAATGCCAGTAGAAACAAACCACCCTTCCAGTCAGGCTCGGTGGCTTGGGTGTCCACATCGTCACCCTAATTGCTGTCCCAGCCTTCCTGTCTTCCTCTACAGCATCAGATGACCTGGTTTAGGAAATTCTACCTAACAACCTGTGTGACT